>NC_086324.1:43070067-43175067 GCF_036172605.1 Pelobates fuscus
GTTCTTTCTACACTGAGTGGATCCCACGATCACTGGGGGCTGATCCTCCCTGGAGCCTGATAGTTTGGGGTGGTACTTCAACCACTCCACCATTGTGAGTGAGATACCTATTTATTTATTGTTAATTTTGCACTGTACAAACATATTGCACTAGGTGTTGTATTACAGAGCCGTGTATTATTTGTTCCAGAAGCTCTGCAAGTATATCAGTCCTTTTTTTTATTTATATTGGATATCCCTTGTCTGCACATATATGCACTTTGGCACTCCACATATTGTGTAAATTTCTTAAAGCACTATAGCACTTTGGTATTATTGCATTGTAATCAAATGTGTTATATGCCCTTCAGATTTTTTAGGTGTGATTAACACTGTATTTTATTTATTGTAAGCGCACTCACTATTCCTTATTACCACATACACACACTGGCATATATACACAGATACACACTGTGACCTACACATACATACAGACATACAGATGCACACACTGGCACATATACACAGATACACACTGACACACAGATACACACACACACACACACACACAATCTGACATACATTGCAGCCATCTGTTAGCCTACCTTTTGGGGTCTGGGCTGAAGCTGATGGGAGTGAGCATGTAGCTGCTTACTCCAGCCTCTCCATGCTGCCTGTGGTGGTGCTGACACCAGCCTCCTCCCTCCCATGTGGCTATCTTTAAATTCCGTGATATTACAAATGGTATGCGGGTGTCAGGGAGCCCCATTAAATATGCGGGAGTTTCACAGAACTACTGGGAGACTTGGGATGTCTGAATAAATGAAGTGTAAACATTAGATTTCTCTTTACAGGAAGTGTTTAGGAAGGCTGTGTAAGTCACATGCAGGGAGATGTGACTAGGGCTGCATAAAGAAAGTGATTTAACTCCTACATGTCAGATAATTGAGCAGTTAGACTGCATGGAGATAATCTATACACCAAAACCGGGTGGACATGGGCTGTAGAAGTGGAAACAGGGGCTGTAGAAGGGGGAGGGGGTGGCAGGGACTGTAGAAAAGGGGAACTTGCCATTAGAAGGGGGACAGAAGCTGAAGAGGGGGGCAGGGGCTGTAGAGGGGACACAGGGGCTGTGGTGGGGGCACAGGGACTGTTAATGGTTGGCACAGTGACACTAGAGGGGGCACATGAGCTGCAGAGGTTGGCACAGTGGCAAAAGAGAGGGCACAGGTGCAGTAGAGGAGGCACAGGGGCTATAGAGGTTTAAACTGGGGCAGTAGGGAGGGCACAGGAGCAGAAAAGGGTGCAGGGGCTGTAGAAGGGGGCACAGGGACTGTAGAGGGGGGACAGGGGCTGTAGATGGGGACACAGTGGCAGTAGTGAAGGAGACAGGGGCTTTAGAAGAGGGGACAGGGGAGGGAGGAGCCTAACGCTTGAACTGGACGGACGCAAATCTTCCGAGCTCCTGCCAAATACAAATAAAACCACGAAATACTGGGGCACCGCTGCAGGCAAACTACCACAAACACACAAGGGTACGTACCCCATCACCCCAGCGGTACAGGCAGAGTTTAGATGCCCTTTCTGTTCCCACAAACAGGCAGAAAGGTACGCCGCAGAGTCGGGGCCTACTGCACGCTATCGGCCTCACAAGCCGCAACAGCCCTCCTCGGCTTCCCGGACGAAGCAGACTGGTACCCACACAAAACCAGACAACACACGCCGGGCGGGGAAACGATGGGCCGAAAATCCCAAAAAGCTCAGGCCAGCGTAACTAAAGACTCCCAGGACATAGGAGCTTTGCTGCAGCGCCCACCACCTCACAAAATGGCGGCCCCGCCAGAACATGAGCCTGGCTCCAGCTCGGACTCTGCATGCGGAGAACAGGGGGAACCTGCGAACCTAAAGACAGCCATCACCATGACTACAGACCCAGATGATCTGACCCCAGCCACTAAGCTGGACATAAAAAACCTGCTGCAGGAGTTAAAACAAATGTCATCAGCAGAGATGGACTTAATGAAAACTGAAGTCCAAGCGGTGACTGCCCGGGTGCAGGCCTCAGAGGAGGACATCATGGATGTGCAGCAAGAGGTAAAGGGGCTAAGAGACACAGTAATGCAACTGCAAACTGCCCACAAAGAGATGGCAACACGGCTCGACTTAGCAGATGACCGAAACCGCCGGGCAAATATAAAGATCAGAGGCATCCCAGAAACGGTTGACCCTACTGAATTACCACACTACCTTCGACGCCTTCTCGCCACCCTACTACCCCACACGCTAACCAAAAAAATCACACTAGGAGGCTGCTTCCGTATTAGTAAACCCAGGCGAGCACCAACAGTTGCACCCGGGGACGTGATCGTCCGATGCCACTCCATTGCTGACAAAAGCCACATCATGGCCGCGGCCAGAGCAAAAACCCCGTTGGAATTTGAATCGGCACAATTAAGCTTTTACCAGGACCTAACTAAGAACACTCTAATATGGAGGAAATCCCTTGGCCCGGTCACCCAGAGTCTTCGGGAGGCAGGTTTGGAGTACAGATGGACACAACCAAGAACACTCACAGTAGAAAAAAATGGCATTACCACCCGCTGCCAGTCACTAACCGACGCTGAAGCCTTTCTCCAAGCCCTGGGACTCTCGATGGGACCCGCAACCCCTGAGACACAGAGCACGTCGCCCAACTGGGACCCAGCACAAATTGTTCCCTTTGTCCCACGTACGAGAGGGAAACCAGGAACCAACACCTGAATGATAGTCACCAAGAGAGACTCCCATGTCCGAGCACCTCGGATTAGTAATAACCTCGCAGTTCTGATTTAGGTTCTGTTAAAGTTATGTTTTTGTTATAGACACCAGCCGTTACTCTCTTGCAGTGCATACACACACCACCCAACTGAACACACGTACACCAGACACACCTGCCCACTAAGTCTTGGGAAAGTGAAGCACTCCACACGAACACACTCACCATTAACTGAAAATCCCCCGATCCCCTTAGATTAAGGGACACACACACACCACACCGACACGCACTTGTCCCCCCCCCCCTATATATCCAAGCAGGCCCCTCTTCCAGACCCACACCCATCACACACCTGAGGAAGCATATATAGCACACAAGGCAACACTTCATGGCGAAAGCAACACCAGCACTAAAAAGCACAACGGGGACTCTCTCCCTAAAAGCACCCTCCCCCCCACCCCATCTTGTATACACAGAACTGAAGAGACCCTCACACACATGTTACCCAACCAACACCACCACCTGTATAATTACACTACAACCTACATGCTTAAAAAGGAGTACAGCAATAATGTTATTTCGCTATTCTTGTAATTTCTGTTCTCCTCTGTACCCAGACAGACGTAATGCTACCACCATTGGTAGTCCAACCAGCCTTGGTATCCCATGTTAAAAACAAACAAAGAGGCCGTTGTACACTAGAGCGCACACACCTTCATTACCTTGTCTAACAATCTATGTAACTGCTCTCACTTGTTAACAACCTGTAAAGTTGTAACACATGCCTCATGTTATTTATTTATTTTTATTTTTATTTATTTTTTTTCATTTGTATGCCGGTTAAGATAATACTATCTTTTCATGCACATAGATATCTCATGGCAAGCAAAGGTACTACTAATATGAGCCTGATCAGTTAACAACTTGATGTTTAGTCGCCCACTTGGCCGGTGTCCATGTCTGCCTACCTAATATGCCTTGATAACACTGTCTCACCAGATAATCTCTCTCCCTATGCGCATAGCAATCTGTAATGTGCCCCCTGTACCTAACCGCAGAGTTTAAGCTACCGTATTATTCTTATCATTTAAAGAAGCTCTACGTTAACATTTTGTGTTACCCATCATTAATTTATACCTAACGGGACTTTTCGCAACTAAATGGTTTAAGCTTGTTTAAATATTAATATAAAAATGTGCATGTTCCTCAAATGTCACTCCCAGCTCTAAATATATTGTACTGAAGCTTGCTTACGATGCTGTGACATACTGAATGCTTATATGTGATTGTCATAAATGCACAACCAAAATAAAGAATTAAAAAAAAAAAGAAGAGGGGACAGGGGCTGTAGAGTAGGACACATGAGCTGTAAAAGGGGGACAGGGGCTGTAGAGGGGGACACAGGGACTGTAGAAGGGGGCATATGTGCTGTAGAAAAGGGGACAGGGGCCATAGAGGGGACAGGATCTGTAGAACAGGGCTGGGACAGGAGCTGTAGAGGGATGACAGGGGCTGTAGAGGGGGGTGCAAAGGCTGTGGTGGGGCACAGGGGAGGTAGTGGGTGCACATGGGTTGTGATGGGGTACAGGGGCTGTAGAGGTTGGCACAGGAGAAGAATGGGTGGACAGGAGCAGTAGAGAGTGCACTGGGGCTGTGGTGGAGGCACAAATACAGTAGATGGGTCACAGGGGCTGTAGAGGTTTTCACCGGGACAGAAGAGGTTGGCACGGTGGCAGAAGAGGGGGTACAGGGGCTGCAGAGGGAAGACAAGGGCTGCTTAAAAAACAAACAAACAAACCAACAACAATAGAAAAAGTTTTAATAAAAAAACGATATCAAGAATAAAAGTGTATTCCGCCTTCTCTGAGGCTTACCAGTGGCCAGGGAGGGGGGAAACCAGGACAGGAGCTAGAGCCTGCAGGTCCATTCAGCTCCTCTGGGGAGTTTGCGGGAAGAGCAGTGGATGCCACATCCTACTGCTGACATCATCAGAAGAGGCCTGCCGACATCACTGCCAAGCTACTGTGTGTCTGTCTGCTTTAATGAAGCAGGGACAGCGAGAAGTATGTTGCAGTAATTAGAAAAATTTGAGTCCTCAGCCAGAGTTAGAGGATTGGGATTTTTACACTTACTCCTCTCTTATGGACGCGTCGGCCCTGCACACATGCATATTCACCAACAAACACTCACATGGATATTCGCACACATACACTCACTTTCATATAAACACACATTTACATTCATATGCACACACACTTCTCACACACTGACATATACACACACACATACATTCACACACACACATTCGATTTTTATATTGGATTGCTGCTTTAATCAGTCTGTGCA
Source organism: Pelobates fuscus (assembly GCF_036172605.1). Taxonomy (NCBI): domain Eukaryota; kingdom Metazoa; phylum Chordata; class Amphibia; order Anura; family Pelobatidae; genus Pelobates; species Pelobates fuscus. The sequence goes on from NC_086324.1 coordinate 43,075,148, forward strand.
CTGATTGCAAAGTTTCACAATTCACAAATCCTCCCCAGGTACGCCTCTGATCCCAGCTTCTTGTTTTCATTATAAGCATCCAGTGTGAACCTCCAAGAATTATTACTTGTTTCCTCTGCACTGTCGTGTTTGTACTGATCATTTCTAATAACTCCTCTGGATATTACTCTACCTCTAGTTAAAGAGACCCTGATTTTAGAGGAGATCTCTTTCCTTGTCACCTTCTTGTCATAATGTTGCTGTACCATTTATTTTTGTTAAATTATTCTCTACCCCTCTATCTCTTGCTTCCTCTGCATCTTCATTAATAATCAACATGTAATAAGCACAATCTCATGTCACTTTGTTTTTCTTTTTTATAGAAAATGGAAATCTTCATCGACAAGCAGGGCAATGCAGGAAGTGTGCTCTAATTGTCTCAAATTAAAGGGGCAAAATGATCACCACAAATCATACACATCACTTTACAATGCCTCTCACATACCTGATTTGGTTTGCAGATAAACTGATACATGGAACCATTTTATTAATTAATTTAGAATTTAATATACAATTAAAACCATACTACAATTGTTTGTTGTATTAATATTTGACTTATCTCATATTGATTGTTAATTTTATTGTAAAATGTTAAATCTTTCAATAAAACTATTTGAAAAGGGTATAATTTGTATTTTATGATAGCAGGTAGGAATATATGTATGCAGGATTTGGGGCAAAGACCACAAACAGATTCAGTAATTTTTAAGCATGGGATGGATAACAAAATACGTTTCATCTGATGATATGCAAATATGAATAAAAGAGAAGTGGCTGATGGGTGAAAATAATTGGAATTTGCTTCAGACCTCCCAAAACCTTTGTAAACTAGAATATAAGGCTGGAAATACAAATACCACCATCCTGAAATATATATGATTTATCTTTTTCTTTTCTTGGAATTTTTTTGTTTATTTTGTCATTTGTAAATTACATTTTGATACGTATTCTATCCAGGAACATCATATATGATGCAAATCCAATTCTTCATCAAGGAGAATTTAGGTTTATTCAACTTCATACTTTTTATTGAGACGCTTGATGAGTTCCCATTGAATGGTCCATATATAACTTTATACTAGGTTTGTAAGATAGAGGAAGACTATTTTAAACAGTAAGGCAATATTTATTACTGTCAAGTTCAATTTAATGTCAAGATACAATAATATGCACCAAACATTCTTAACGTCTTGAGCTACATCAAGGTTAAAAAGATGGGGAGAGAGAGAGAGAGAGAGAGGCAGATTAGATGGATACATAGATAGATTAGGGTTAAATAGGTATTTGAAGACAATGTTCAGAGTTACAGCATAACAAAAACAATATACTAGTAACCAAATAATGCAACCTGGTGATATAACAGGTCATGAGTGCACTTTCTAATGTCCTCAGAATCCAGTTTCTTACCACCTTGTCACGCTGGTGATGGTCGTTAAGGCAACAATTGTTGATGGTGATTGCGATTAGTGAAAATCAATGTTTTACTTCAACCCTGCCTGTGTAATTCAATGAGACGACCAGCAAACGCAGCTGCTGTTCCAATTCTACAAACTATCATGGACATAAGCAATCCACTATCACACACTCTTTTGTCTATATCCAATGTTGATTGCAATTGATGATAAAGAATTGATAATTCTGTCAATGTTTTTTTTATTATTATTATGTTCAGTTTTACTTTAACCCTGCATGTGTAACTCAATGAGACGACCAGCAAACACAGCCGCTGTTCCAATTATACAAACTATCATGAATACCAAAAGCAGGATGTGATCCAGAACCATGGCAGTAAACCTCCATTCTTCGGAACCCTAAAATCAAACATAAGAGAGAAGTTATATTTCTATAACATATGGTACTTCGGAAAATACTGAATGAGGGATCATTTTTGAAGACCTCTAAAACGGCTGCTTTCTTGGCCATAAGTAGGTCTGTTACCCAAAGTATTGAAACTGTACGTAATACAGTTCATTTGTTAAAAAATAAAGTTTGTCATTTGTATTATATTTTATGTAACATATTCCTGTACTTAATGGGACAATCCACTGCCTACATTTTTTTTCCATTGGGAGTAAATCTAAAAACATCTTTAACCCCTTAAGGACCAAACTTCTGGAATAAAAGGGAATCATGACGTGTCAGACATGTCATGTGTCCTTAAGGGGTTAAAATGGTGTAGATCTAAACCTGAAGTCATCAGTAAGCGAGCAACCTCCCACAGAGGCAAAGTAACCTACTAATGTAAAACAGAGCATGCTCGTACCTATGTTACTGATGCATGTATTGGGTAGTGTTATTACAGTATGTATTATGTACCACAACAACTTACCAAAAATAAATATTATTTTTTTTTTAAATGGTGCATATCTCTTGTCTGCAGCCTTTGAAAGCCCTCCTCTTCTAACCCCGCCCAGGCTTTCTGTGACTGTCCAATCACAGACTTCCCAATGCAGCTCAATGAGAAATTTTTGCAAGGCAGGTGCCCTGGACAATTACTGTCTCTTGAGTTTGGCTTCACTGAACTAAACAACCAGGAAGTAACGGAATCTTAAAAGCTGGGGTGTGTAACAGGGTTAATTTATAAATGTGCCAATTTCTAATGCAATATGCACTTTATATAAAATGAAAAAAAAGAGTACACACTCTTCACACATAAAGCATTCAACAAGATAAGTTTCTTCAGGAGTCCGTATTGTCTCTTTAACCCCTTAAGGACACATGACATGTGTGACATGTCATGATTCCCTTTTATTCCAGAAGTTTGGTCCTTAAGGGGTTAAGATATAGGGCCAGCAACCTACACAATTTACCTCATGTGCCAAAAAATTGTTGTGAATATATTTGCACAGTTACAAACTTTTCTCAAAACTACCTATTTGTTATTAAATTACTACTGCTAATTAAAGGAGTGATTACGTGTTTATGTGTACTTTTTCAAACCTTATCAATGCACGCTTTTGCTTTATTTTATTTTTTAACAAGTTGGGCAAAAATTAGTTGGTTTAAAAATGTTATATTAATTAGTTGAGAAATGTGGCCAGCTTTGTACGTGACACCTATTTATTCTAGAGGTTTGTATTTGTACCTTATTGGATTCCTTGTCTGCATTCATGGTCTCTGCTATGTACTTCACTCCATCGATTGCATTCTTCACATCTGGGCTCTTTAATACTGGAGATTGGTGAGCCACTTCTGCAGGTCCGAGCTTTCCTGAAATATCTGATATATCCATGTCTTCAGTAAAAATGTTCTTCCTTTGTTTTTGTTCTGAAGGCCGTTTCATTGTAGAAAAGAACATGATGTTTGGGATGGTCTCCATAAAAACCTATATCAAAAGAGTGATTTAATAAACATTCAGAATCCTGTGTATATTCATTTATAAAATTTGGCAGGATTCTATCTCCAACTGGTTAAAACCGCAGGATGAGCAGAGCCGGATTAACTTAGGGGCTGATGGAGCTGCAGCTCCAGGCCCAGGCCCATGGAATAGGCCCATTTAAAAAAAAATACAAAAATGTATTTACAATTTTTATTTTTTTTATTTTTTTCACACACTACTCTTAGGTTTTCCACCTGACTGGTATTTTACTGGCACAGCTGGTATTTGAGGCTGCCTGGCCAGTGCCAGTATTGCAGTAATACCGGCAATACAAATGCAGGTATTTTTCTCTGTATAAACGGAAATTACTCTGCAATACCAGCACCGGTATATCCCAGCACTGTGTATGGAGAGAGGCAGGGTCAGGAAGTAACAGCATATCCCTCCCCGCCTCTCTCTACTCACTGACCCGTGGGGGAGCAGCTACACAGCACAGAGAGTTCACACAACAGCTCTACAGCTCAGGTAAGGGGTGGGGGGTAAGGCAGCAGGGAGATATGGGGACACTAAGACACTAGGGGAAACTGAGAAACTATGGGACACATGGGGACACAGACATTAGGGGACACAGTCACTAAGGGACACATGGGGACACAGACACTAGGGGATACTGGGAGTCCTGGGGACACTGAGACACTTGGGGACACTGGAAAACAGGGGGACACTGAGACACTAGGGACACTGAGACACATGGGGACACTGAGACATAGAGACATTGGGAGACACTCAGGGCCGGTGCTAGGATTTTTAGTTACACAGGCGAAGATGCATTTTGGTGCCCCCAACCCTCATTAAAAAAAAATAAATTCATCTTCACCTGTGTGTCTTTCCTCCCAAGCCACAGGCACACAGGCATAATTTTTCAGTCACACAGTCAAAGTCATACAGGTACACTGTCATACAAAGACAGCAATAATCATTCAGAGACATCCAGACACATACAGTCAGAGACATACAAGCAGAGACATACATGCATACAGAGACATGCAGGCATATAAAGACATACATGCATACAGAGGCATACCGTCATACAGACACATACATACAGAAACATACATACAAAGACATTCAGGCACATACATACAGACATACAGGCATAAAGAAACATACATACAGAGACATACAGGCATGCAGACACATATATACATACTTACAGGCATACAAAGACATACGCACATACAGATACATGCATGCATACAGAGACATAACGTCATACAGACACATACATATAGACAGGCATACAGACACATACATACATCCAGAGGCATACCGTCATACAGACACATACATACATACAGAGGCATACCGTCATACAGACACATACATACATACAGAGGCATACCGTCATACAGACACATACATACATAGGCATACCGTCATACAGACACATACATACATACAGAGGCATACCGTCATACAGACACATACAAACATACAGCAACATGCATACAAAGACATACAGGCAAACAGAGACACACAGACACACACATACGTACATACAGAGACATAAAGGCATACAGTTACATACATGCATACAGAGACATATATACAGACATTCAGAGAAAAACATACATCCAGTTACATACATACATACAGAGGCATACCGTCATACAGATACATACATACAGACAGGCATACAGAAAAATACATACTCACACACACACAAACTCACAGACACATACTCACATGCGCGCACACACACACTGACATACTCTCACACACACCGACAGACACACTCACTCACACACAAACTCATAGACACACTTACACACACACTGACAGACACACACACACACACTCACTCACAAACTCATAGACACACTTACACACACACTGACAGACACACACTCACTCACACACATACACACTGACATACACACTCACACTCACATGCGCACACACAGAGTAATTAATATAGTAATCAATAATAAATTACATTTAAATGTCCCACCCAGCCTCCCTACCTGGAGTGCTGGCGTGGGTCTCTCATTGGTGGTCCAGTGAGGCTGCTGGGAGGCGTGCGGCTGAAGTTGATTAGGAGGCGGCGAGGGAGCTCTGATCTCTCTGACCGGCTCCCTCGCAGGTTGTTTTCTGATGCCGCGGGAGCCGGAATATGACGTCATATTCCGGCTCCCGCGGCATCAGCAAAAGGCGCGCGAGGGAGCCAGTCAGAGAGATCAGAGCTCCCTCGCCGCCTCCTAATCAACTTCAGCCGCACGCCTCCCAGCAGCTCCGGGGATACAGGAGGTGACCAGGCAGGAGGGAGCACTTCCCTCCTGCCGGTCACTGGAATTTTGCGCCCACAGAGCCGGTGCGCCCTAAGGCGGCCGCCTGTGCCGCCTTATGGACGCGCCGGCCCTGGAGACACTAAGACATTGGGACATGGAGACACTAGGGACACAGTGTCCCCTAGTCTCTCAGTGTCCCCTAGTCTCCCAGTGTCTGTGTCCCCATGTCTCAGTGTCCCTAGTGTCTCAGTGTCCCTAGTGTCTCAGTGTCCCCCCTGTTTTCCAGTGTCCCCAAGTGTCTCAGTGTCCCCAGGTCTCCCAGTATCCCCTAGTGTCTGTGTCCCCATGTGTCCCTTAGTCCCAGTTTCCCCATGTCGCCCAGTGTCCCTAGTGACTCAGTGTCTCCATGTCTCCCTGTGCCCCATGTCTCCCAGTGTCCCCAAGTGTCTCAGTGTCTCCGGGTCTCTCAGTGACATGGGGACACAGTGAGACATGGGGACACTGGGAGAAATGAGAACACGTAGACACTGGGAGACTAGGGGACTGGGCAACATGAGGACACTGACACTGTGATACATAGGGACACTGAGAGACTGGGTGACTTGCGAGACTGAGACACTGGGAGACAGGGAGACCCCACTGGGAGCAGTCCATCTATACAGCAGAATCAAACTGTGAGTAGTTTGTTGGTGATTTTACAGAATTTTCTCTTATGTCACTCCTTTTGATTTACATCATGTGATGTCACGCATAACTAATTAATTATACAAATGTATAAGGCTGGTATTCACATACTCTTGCTTAAAGGAACACAATCATGTATTTCTAACCTTATTATGTTAAAACCACTATTTAGCCCCCATGGCCCCCTCTTGCCTCCCTAAATATAGTAAACTCGTACTTGTATTCAATAACATATTTTTTTTTTTTTAGAATGGGCCTATTCCATGGGCCTGGGCCTGGAGCTGCAGCTCCATCAGCCCCTATGTTAATCCGGCCCTGACTGTATATGTAGTTTAGCACTTGAAGCAATGCATTAACAAAATGCATTAACAAAACTGCTAGGGTGACAGAAGTCACAGTGTGTGTCCGTCCATCATGTCTTGTGCTTCACTCTCCTTCTCCATGCCCCCACTTGTGTGTGCCTCTTTTTATGGCACCTTTGTGCGTGCCCCTATCTATGCCCCTTGTGAATCTTTCTCTACATATGCCTTTGTATGATAGTCTTCATGTCCTCATTGTGAGTGCCCACCTCTATGCCCTTTCTTCATATCTCTCCACCCCATGTGTCTCTCACCATCTCTCCACCTCTCATAGTGTGGCCGAACTGTACAATGGCCATGCCTTCCTTGACAGCACAAAACAGGAGTCATGCGGAGAGCTTAAAGAATGGGAACATGACATTGTGTCGGAGGCACAGTCTCATTATACAATATCACGCCACTTGCTGCCATACATCTCAGTTTGTGCCCTATGTGATTAGGTCATGGATCAATAATTGACCGCTACAATGCAAGCACCAGCTGTAGCTCAAACCATGCATCGTGGATAAAAGAAGACCAAGTTATTACTTCATGGCATTGTATCGGAGGCACTACACAATGTCAAGCCACCTGCTGCCATTCTTTTCAGTCTGCATCCTACGAGATCATGTCACATTCCCCTAAGGCTGGCCCCCCGACCCAATTTTCCTGGTCAGGATATACTTCTAAAACCATGTTAACTTCTTGAAATTGGATACGTACAAATGTCCTACTGTGGAATTCACATTGGCGCCCTAAACATTCATGATGCTGTAAATTTATTAAACTTTAGTGGATCATGGATCAAAAATTGACCTCTACAATGCAAGCTCCAGCTGTAACTCAAACCATTCATCGTGGATAAAAGGAGATGCAGTTACCACCTAATGGCTTCTTATTATAAGGGACATGCTTTTTGAATATTGTACACTAAGAGTATCACAGGGATTTTATAGAAGATTGTGCTGACTGGCCATTGGATGCTACTGAACTACAATATATTCAGATGCTACTGTATATTGCTAAAAAAAAACAATCAAACAAAAACCAATTGAAGTACAGGAGCGAAACTCACCTTTTTTACCCACTGAGGCATAATATGAGTACTGGGCGAGCGATGATGGGCGTTGATTACAATAACAGTTATTACAATTGATGCAATAACAAACATCATGGTAAATAACATGTACTTTCCAATTAGAGGAACCGCACTCGAGGTGGAAGGGATCAACTCAACAATGACCAAAAGAAACACAGTCAAAGACAGCAAGACAGAAACGCTGAGTGTTATTTTCTCGCCTAACAATTTGGAAACACAAAAAAAAAAATTCAAAGTTTATGTACACTTGAAGTACTAAAATATAGTTAGCAAAACAATCTGTGAATTTGCATGAAACCTGAGTACGACAACTTTTTTACAGACAAATCTTTTTGCTGCCCAGGTCTCCTTCCAGTGTGGACACAGCAAGGCCATCACTTTTATATAGGTTTATACATCACACAAAATATCTCGTAATGAAAAGTAACAGAAGGTGCTCAAATTATTGAGACTTTCAGCTTAATATATTTTTGTTCAGTTTTGTCATACAGAGTCACATATCGCATCCAGAAACTTTGTACCTGAGTCAGTGGGCAGATAAAACACCAATCCAGTTAGAAATGAGAAAAGCAGACATGGTATGATAACATTGACAATGAAATAAAGCGGGAGACGTTGTAAGAGGAAGTGATACGTGATATCCAGATAAGGTTTGTCAGGACAACAATCATAATAAACCCAGTGTTTCCAGCAACGATAGTCCTTCATCTGCCATTCTCCGCTCTCCATGAAGCTGCTCAGATCCGGACGGTCGCTCTCCTGCAATGTAAAATTCATATATATCTTTTTTAGAATTTATTAGTGTTGCCATGAGGTTTTTCTTTGGTTTCTCCTTATAAGCAGCCACATTAATCGATCCAACTTGTAGAACTCAACACTTGCATCATGTCACTAGTATAAATTAGTTGTTGAGTTTTATTGTAATGGACATGATGTCCATTATGATACCTTCTTCCTAACATCATTGGAGGCTCTGTGAGGTGTGAGAGTAACCTTGCTTCATCTCCTGCTTATAAAGCAGTTACCTAACCGCAACCCAGCAACTAAAAAAGGGTAGATCATAAATGACATGGAATATGGTTGATAGAGCTTGATCGTTTCTACAACACATGGGAAATTACGTATAAAATTATGTTCCAAAAGTGTAGCAATCACAGGAACATTTAATTGGTTTCCATGGCAATCACTTTTACAACTTTACACTAGTGGAGTGGAGTATTGTCAACTGTGGTTGTAGCAGTTATAGCTTGACGAGGTGACCTCCTTTACCCCTTCCTGCAAATTTATGGAATTTGTTCATGAATCATTCCAAACATTACTCACCGGGTTTATAACCACTAATGCGCCATCATAGGTCCATGTGCCGAGTTTCATGCTGCAGTTCTGCTGGTCAAATGGGAAATGTGTGACTATCATTTCACAGTAGCTTTTGAAAATGGCCGGAGGTGTCCATGTAATTTTTCCAGTGTAATCCAGAAGGGCTTTAGTTACTGGGGCGATATTAAAGTCACCATCACCGCTACAGGAAAACAAAAAATAGTGTTGAATAGCTTTGAAATTATTGCTGAAGGTACAATTTTCACTTAACAGTTTCACAAAACATAGAGCTCTTTACAGGGCCTTATCAAAGATGGGAAACGGGGAGTTCTACCAGTGTTGTTTAACTACACTTCCTACAATGTGATTGCATGGATGAGCAATGTTTGGTCTTACCATTAACTTATAAAGAGGCAAAATTATATTTTAATCCTGAGAATGAATGCCCTTTTTATACATGCCAATGCCTTACTGGCCTTAGCAACTGCCAAATTGCATTGCACATTGTTGCCTAGTTTGTTGCCTATAACAATTCCCAAATCCTTCTCGTGTGTTTTTATCCCTAATTCACTACTATTTAGGGTGTAAGTTGCTTTACCCCGAAGTGCATAACGTTGCATTTTTCTACATTAAATTTTATCTGCCATTTGAGTGCCCAGTTCCTCAATCTATCTAAATCTCTCTGCACTGTGGAGGACATCAGATGTATTGAGGAGCTTGTCCTCTCGGCGGCGGGACGTATACAGAGATATCACGACACCTGGTACCACTGGCTAAGATGGCTGGCCTCCGCCCCGACCGCCGACTCCGGACCGGGGACGGGGAGAGCTGGGGCGGGACCGGGACCCGGACCTCCCCCTAGCCCACCACCACCCCGCCATTCCTTACCATGCTTACCTTAAACCCATTCACCCCCTCCCTATCCTTCTCCCCCCACTTCCTCCCCGCCTCCTCAGACTGGCTCTGACCACACACAGCCCACCAGAGACGAAGCAACACCGAACCAAGTAATTGCACTAGACAACCAACGCACCAAGCTACACACATTCCCTCCCTTCCCCCACCTTATCCCCCTGGACATGGGAAGGATACATACAACTCCACTAATCCCCGGTGACACAACTACGTCACCCAACACACACACACACACACACAAACACACGCGACAACACCCCAGAGACGGCCCCCCCACCACACGCTAACAGACTGCCAACCCCCTGCCTCCCCCCCCCACATACCGGGCGCAGCAAGGCCCCCGTCAACCAGCCCCCCTGCTGCAAACCCCTCCCCCCTCCTTGCCCCTGAATGAAAGGCCCCAGGCGGCCTCACCAAAACCTCATTGACAGACCAACCCCGCCGCTCGCGAGGGCGGCGAACTGCAACTTGACCCCGCCGCATAACATAACCTCACCAGTATCTTATTACTTGGAAAAAAAAACCTCCCTTAACAACCGATGTTAGACATGTAATATACTATGTAGGCATGATACGCTTTCAACCTGTTATTTCATTGTATACCAACCTGAACTTCATGTCACTGTACTCGGAAATCTGTGTGATCACACTCACCTGTACCTAATGTATGACCTTAATAAAACCTCTGAATGAAAAAAAAAATTAAAAATAATAAATCCCTCTGCACTAAAGTGATATCCTGCTCACATTTTAATACATTACAGATTCTGCCATCCGCAAAAACTGCAACATGACTTTCAATGCCACTGAAGTGGTCATGGTACTTGGAGTAACCCTTTAATTGAGAATTTTTGGCATTAACTGTGACTTTATTCCTGTTTGACAGAACCTTTACAGCTGCAGGACTTTTTCTGACCGTAAACAATCCAATTAACTTATTTTTTTTTAATTTAAGGAAGAATTCTTTCTACAAGTCAATGGAACGTTTATGAGGATTAAGTTTGCTCCCAGTTATGCCAATGTTTTTATGGCACATTGGGAAGAATTTTATATTTAGATCCACCATGACTGGGAGCATAACTTGGTCACCTATGGCCGTTACATTGACAAACTTTTTTTTATCTGGAAAGGAAATGTAGAGGAATTAAATGATTTTCTGGATTTCATCAATACTAACTAGTTAACTAGTACTTAGAGCGCAAAATAGGTAGTTATTTTAAGTTTAAATATTTATGTGGAAAATGAGATTATTAAAACTAAGAATCATTTTAAACCAGTTGATTCAAATAGCTTCATTGAGAGACTCAGCTGCCATTTTGCCCCTTGGCTGGAGAATGCCCCTAGAGGACAGTTTTTAAGGGTCTGTGGAAATTGTACAGATATAGAAACCTTTGAACAACAATTGTTAAGGATTAAAAATTATTTTCTGGCTTGACCATCAACCTGAAAAGACGCCATTCTTGCATGCTCCTCTGCAAAAGCCATAATCCACTGAATATCTCCAAATTAACCCCTTAAGGACACATGACATGTGTGACATGTCATGATTCCCTTTTATTCTAGAAGTTTGGTCATTTAGGGGTTAAGCTCCAAAATGTTACCAGCAAGACTCCTCAATACATCCTGAAGCATAGATGCCATTCTTTGCGACTTTCAACCAGCCTAAGCAGAGGTGGAAACCGGGGCATACCCCATGCTGACACTTCCAGGCCTGGAGGCACTCTTTAGCGGCACCACGGCGAAAAGAGAGAGGGAAGAATCTTCCCCTATGAAGTCTGGTCCGCCTGCCCACATGCCAGCCATGGGCCGCCACTCACAGAAACCGCAAACCGTGGCAGACAGCAGGGACATCGGGGCCATGCTACAGAGGCCCACTCAACCTAAACCGGCTCCCTCGGAAACCCCGCTCTCCATTGCCCACACTCATCAACCTGAGCATACTGAGCCGGAGACCTCCCTGGACGCTCAAATAAAGCATCCACTGCAGCCTGAAAATTACACTGACATGACACCAACCATCAGGCATGACCTGAAAGTATTGCTGTCGGACGTTCACAAAATTTTGGCAGTGGAACTAGCTCTCATCAAGAAGGATGTGAAAGCAATCACAGAATGAGTGCAGGCATCCGAAAAAGACATAACGGACCTACTGTCTCACCTGTCCGTGCGCCAAGACTCAGTACAGCAAGTCTGGACACACCAGAGAGCCATGACTGCACAGATGACAGCCATGGAAGAACGTCAATGGCGCACAAACATAAAAATAAGGGCATCCACGCAGAAATCTCACCAGATGAACTGTTGCACTACACCAAACACCTACTGGCATGTCCGGACTGGCCATCGTGCACACTGGGCAAATGCTCGGTGGGACGCGGTGGTCATGGGCCGAGTCCGGCAGGGGAGATCACAGTCTATGGGGTCCAGCCTGGCTGCATTCCATTGCGGGCATTCCATGGCAACGCTCCGGGTCTCGCGAGTCACCACTAGGACCACCAGGGATGGATGGCAGCAGAAGCACGATCCCCCCTCCCAGGCTAAAGGTAAGAAGGGAGGGGTGATATAATTACTCACAGCACCCTCACTCACACACACACACACACTCACTGCACCCCTAACACTCACAGCACCCTGACTCACTCAGTCACTCACTCACTCACACACACACACACACACACACTGCACCCCTGAAACTCACAGCACCCTCACACACACACATACTGCATCCCTGACACTCACAGCACCCTCACTCACACACACACTGCAACCCTGACACTCACAGCTCCCTGACTCACACACACACACGCACTGCACCCCTGACACTCACAGCACCATCACTCACACATTGCACCCCTGACACTCACACACCCTCACACACACACACAGCACCCCTGCCACTCACAGCATCCTCACTCACACACACACACACACACACATATACTGCACCCATGACACTCACAGCACCCTCACACACACGCACACACACACTGCACCCCTAACACTCACAGCACCCTCACTCACACACACACATACACACACACATACTGCACCCCTGACACTTACAGCACCCTCACTCTCACACACACACACACACACACACACTGCACCCCTGACACTTACAGCACCCTCACTCTCACACACACACACACACACACACACACACTGCACCCCTAACACTCACAGCACCCCCACTGCTGCCCATCCCATGTGCTCTCTATTAAGGGTTAATAAGCATGTAGGGATGTATATAAAAAATACCCCTTTCTGTCTCATTAGAGATTTTTTTGCCAGAAGCTCAAGGAAGCAAGGCAAATGGTTAGAGTAGGACCCACCTAAGAGGTCTGCCTTGATGTGGCAGGTGGGCTTACCCTCTCATGGGCATTGGAGGTAACTAAAAACCTCCATTTGTTTAAAAATACACAGGGATGTGGAAAGAGCGCAGGTAACTTTTTTCTTTGGTGTTATAATAGAGCCATACATAGGCTCCAGACTTGTGAGTATCTAATTGACTTACTCTTATATTCATATCGAACAGTACTGCGCTACTCTATGTTCCTGTTTAATATATCTACATTAGGACTGGTGAAGCAAGACATCCTAAACCAGGGGTGGGTCGCCTTAACGGACCCAAATGCCATTTAAACCTGAGCTAGGTTTAATAGCTCTCTGCTTGTGAGTGATCCTATTCTTATATATACTCACGTATTTTAATTTTTACACATTTTCTATGATTAATAATTAATTGCACTTTATAAACACTAGTACCTGTCTACACTTCGAATCCAATGGACTTACTTATTGTAAAGAACTAAATCTGCCCGCCAAATTTCACTAGAAGGGATGCGAACCTTCTTTATTCCTCCGTAGTCTTCTGGATTCCATTTCAGGTTTACATCCACCCATTGCTGAGCAATTGTAAAAATGATAGTACAGATTTGTCAAATTATCAGTAAAAGAGCAAAACTATTTTTTAACACCTATGAAAAATTAAATACTCTTTTGATTAAACAAAAATCTATTGCAATAAAACATTTATTTTTTGCAATTTCCAATTTAGCATAATAAGAAGATGAAATGCACTTTATCTTCATCATTTATCTACATGTATATATTTAATCTATATTCTGTACTGATAACATTTCCAGTGAGATTAAAAGATATAATTACCACAAGATTACTTCAGCCTCCTTCAAGATGGCCACGGTGAACACATGGTGTGGCCAAAGAAATTCTACACATGGCATCCCTCAATGTCTGCTACATGAGTCAGTTGGGAACTGGCAGGTGTCTGCTTAGCTGCTGTAGGAAACATTTTGTGTCTGGGAGTTCAACCCGTCAGCACTGGGAGCTTAGAAATACATTCCCCATATAAAATAACTAAAGCTTTGCATTTATCATTTCTTGCATTATCACAATGTATATTTAGGAATATATTTAAGAGGAACGTGCCTGCATATGTGTCTATTGCACTATTAAATTAATGTTTAGGAATGCAAGCACTTGCATGACACTTCTCCCAGGAATCCAAACTAATATGAGTTTAGCGGGACAGTCCCTATTTTGACTCCTGTTCTCAGCTTGTTTACCTTGTGTCATTCAGTACAGTACCAATGCATCGTCAGACATGCTTGCACAGTGCTGGGGGCTCTACGACCACGTACAGAGCACTTTAAAAATGTTTAATAATGTGCTTGCTCTGTGCTGAATTGTGTCTGGCCAGGAGGCTGTCAGTCAGTCTAACATCACACACCCCTTCTGTATTTTTGTTACATATCTATGCAAAAGTATTCACCGCCTCCCCCTCCCCCCTGCGATTCAAAAGCATTTAATGGGGTGCAGGAAGGGAAATGACAGTTCTGCTTTATGCACTGGTAATGGTTAAGGCACAATATGTATCCAAGAACTAAAACAGCAGAAGAACTAAAAAAACTAATAACACATTAACCACTACTCGGTATAATCATTGTCAGTCAGAGAAATTCTTCTAACTAAGCTTTTTTTGTCAGGCCCTAAATTGTTAAACATGCTAATTCAAGCTAATTCTAAACCTTGCCCAACAACATACTTTGTCTGCTGTTTTTTTCAAAAACCTTTATGCCACCAACCTGCTTCAGACGAACATTAGTAGTTACGATTTGATTTACTTCATCCTTAAAAAAACAACAAAATAAAAAATGTTATTGGCACATAATATAACACATACATGAAGCCTTGCATGGAAAATATTAATGGAGTTTTATTGTTCATACCACGTTAATGAGTTGTATAAGCTGAAGTCCAACTGTTACCACAACCTTATCTTTAAATTTCTGAACAGGTCGAACAACTTTGTTGTAGGTTTTGAACAGGTCTAAAATCAACCGGGATTCATCTTCAGAAGAGAGGACAGTTCCAGCTGCCGTAGGAAATATAGGGCATTTGTTTTTAGAGAAATGTGGATATTTACTTTGAAACAAAATTTCAAATGAAAGTCAAAAAAATGATGCACGCCCTTACATTAAATGACAATGCAATAGAATAATATGTATATAAAATAATTTTTACAGAAACCATCAAAGCCCTACCTGAATTCTAAGGTCACGACCTTCCCAGTTGAGAGTATTTTATTTGTTGCGTACAGGATGAGACACCTTGGGAAATCACCTACTGCAAAGGTACTTTTATTTGGGGGATAGACCGATTTTGCTAGGAATGGCATTGAGCGAATATAGGCTTAGGGACTGTCTATTTATTTATATTTATGTATTGATTTTTTTTTTTTATTCACTAATCTGTTCACTTGTCATTTAATGGTTTTGTTATTTTCAAAACTGCATTAAGAATGTATGTTGATCGTTGTCTAAGTGTAAATATATGCTTTTCAGGTGATTGGAAACAGAACAAGCCAATGGAGTTTGCAATGGTGAAGAAGGGTAGTCAATGCCAATATAATTATCTGACCAGTAAAACACCCTTCTTTGGCTCCCATGATGTTGAAATGGAGACATGTAAGAAAGAAATAAGACTGCGTACCAATGAGAAATTAAACAAAATATAAAATGGAATAAAAGCTCTGGACTTGTTTCCCTGTAATGTCACAGCACCCTGTTAAAGATATAAATACACTCACTAAAATGTTTCACTCTGCTGGTACTTGAGCATTTGCCAAATCGATAATCCCAGGATATATCAGCTTTACAGATTTTAGATAGCTTCCTTATGACACCACTTGTAAGTGAGCCTTCTTTGGCCAGACACTCTCTGTACAAGACATTCCATTACATTCCAAGACATTCCATTGCGACTTTGAGGAAGTATATCAATATCTCTTAAACGGTCCTTGTTATGGTCTCCTGCAAATTGGAGGAATCCATATCGTTGAAGATGGTCCATCCCCGGAGAAGTTTAACATTTTATAATTTTGGTTTTAAAATGGACCTTGGTTAATATTTATGTATAGTCTAATACCTCTTCCTTGAAGTTACTTTCTTACAATAACCAGCGGCCAAACGAAACAGCGAATTTTAAAGAGTTGTGTGCTTAAAGCGGCACTGTCATGCTGAGATGACCTCTTCCCAATTGCTTCCTCTTCTCTTCCTCTCTCAGAATCAGTTATTTTCTTTATTTCTGGTCTAGTTCTCTTTAAAACATAAGACAAAGACTACGTTGTCTTATGTAGTTTTTCTACACTTGACTTTCTTTGACACAAGGAGGAGCTTTAGTCAGCTGAACTTCCTGTGTCAAAGAAAGTTTACCCATAATGCTCACCCCGCGTCTGTATTCTCACGTTGCTTCCTTTCGCTGCAACCAAACGTCCTGTTGTGTAGACAAGGACAGCGCGGAAATTATTGCATTTCATCTGAATGGGACAATGGACAGTTTGTCCATACGTGTTCGGATGATATTCTGTATTATTTTTGGTTCGGAATTTTATTTGGAAGAATTAAATTCCGGGCTGCGGGTGTATCTTGCAGCTAAATTGCCCGCTAAATTGATACCCTGTGGGATAAGTGTTATGGAGCTATCTACTAAAAAGCTGAAAGACAAAAATTGGTTTTTCAACCATCTTTACTAATACTCAGTAAAAAAAAAAAACTTATTATTAGTAAATAAGGGAGTTTAAAATCTCCATTCTTCCCCTACCCGCTGTGCCATGAGTAGTGACATGTCTACTTAAGCAGCCAGTGGCTGTTCATTGTTGTAAAAAAGATTGGCGAGCAGACTAGCCGACCAATGCATTGACCGATCTAGGAATATAGACAGCATTCCCAATTCATCAAACAAGCTGAAACATAGGAGCTAATTAGAAGGAAACATTTAGTATCAACCTCATTCTAAAGTAGAGAAACAAAATAGCTCCAGATGCAGGAAAACCTACACCAAGCATGTCAAACTCAAAGGCTGGCACAGGCCAAATAAACAAGGTTTAAGTTTATGTGGGCCGCAAAAAAAAACCAAACTTTAATTTTCATAGAAACGTAGGTTTATTTTTATACAGTATAAAAAAAAAACAGCATCCCCCTCTACTAAATCCCAGTCCCCCCCTCTACTAAAGCCCAGTCCCCCCATATACTAAACCCCAGTCCTCCCCCTACACTAAATCCCAGCCCCCCCTCTACTAAATTCCAGCACCCCCCTCTAGTCACCAAGCAGACTCTACTCACATTGCTGCTGCCAGTATGTGACTCCAGAGTCCGGCCTCTGGTATACCTCAAATGTCGCCGTCCACACCCTGTGCCAAAGGGCATCCTCCCGCTACTTCTTGAAACTCTGTGAAGGTGGAGCACGTCAACGTCACATCGGAATGTGACGTGGCGCTGCATGCCTCTGGGCACCTCCAGGTACTCCACTGTCCAGCTGCAGCCATCGCAACGCAGACCGACACACACTGACAGACACACACACTCACTGACACACACACAGACACATACACACTCACTGACAGACACACACACACTGACAGACACACACACTGACACACACACAGTGTGAGAGAGTGAGTGAGAGTGAGTGAGAGAGTAAGTGTGTGAGATTGAGAGAGAGTGAGTGTGGGTGAGAGAGTGAGTGGGATTGAGAGTGAAAGAGTGTGAGAATGAGAGAGTGAGAGATTGAGAGAGTGAGAGCAAGTGAGAGAGTGTGAGATTGAGACAGAGTGAGTGTGGGTGAGAGAATGAGTGAGAGAGTGTGAGAGTGAGAGTGTGTGAGAGTGAGAGAGTGTGAGAATGAGAGAGTTGGAGAGTGTGAAAGTGAGAGAGTGAGAGATTGAGAGAGTGAGAGTGCGTGAGTGAGAGAGTGTGAGTGTGAGACTGAGAGAGAGTGAGTGTGGGTGAGTGAGAGAGTGTGTGAGAGATTGAGAGCGAGAGAGTGAGAGATTGAGAGCGAGAGAGTGAGAGTTAGTGAGAGTGAGTGAGATAGTGAGTGAGATTGAGTGTGTGAGATTGAGGGAGAGTGCGTGAGTGAGAGAGTGAGTGTGTGAGATTGAGAGAGAGTGAGTGTGGGTGAGAGTGTGAGTGAAATAGTGAGTGTGTGAGATTGAGAGAGAGTGAGTGAGTGTGGGTGAGAGAGTGTGAGAGTGTGAGTGAGAGAGTGTGAGTGAGTGTGAGATTGAGAGAGAGTGAGTATGGATGAGAGTGTGCAAGAGAGTGAGTATGGGTGAGAGTGCGAGAGAGAGTGAGTGACTGAGAGATTGAGAGAGTGAGAGTGAGTGAGCGAGTGTGGGTGGGTGAGTGAGTGAGTGTGTGAGATTGAGAGAGTGTGGATGAGAGAGTGAGTGAGAGTGAGTGTGTGAGATTAAGAGAGAGAGTGAGTGTGTGAGATTGAGAGAGTGTGGGTGAGAGTGTGAGTGAGAGAGTGTGAGTGAGAGAGTGAGTAAGGAAGTGTGAGTGTGATTGAGAGAGTGAGTGAGTGAGTGAGATTGAGAGAGAGTGTGAAATTGAGAGGGTGTGTGAGATTGAGTGAGTGTGTGAGATTGTCATGAGAGTGAGTGTGGGTGAGAGAGTGAGAGAGTGTGAGTAAAAGAGTGAGTGTGTGAGATTGAGAGAGAGTGAGTGCAGTGAGAGAGTGTGAGAGTGTGAGTGAGATAGTGAGAGTGAGTGTTTGAGTGAGAGAGTGTGAGTGAGAGATTGAGTGAGAGATTGAGAGAGAGTGAGTGAGAAAGTGTGTGAGAGAGAGTGAGATAGAGAGTGAGTGTGGGTGAGTGAGAGAGTGTGAGTGAAAGAGTGAGTGTGTGAGATTGAGAGAGAGTGAGTGCGGTGAGAGAGTGAGTGAGAGAGTGTGAGAGAGAGTGTGAGCGAGAGAGAGAGTGTGAAAGTGAGATTCAGAGAGAGTGAGTGTGAGTGAGAGAGTGTGAGTGAGAGAGTTTGAGTGAGAGAGTGAGTGTGTGAGATTGAGATAGTGTGAGTGAGAGAGAGTAAGAAAGAGAGTGAGTGTGAGATTGAGAGTGAGTGTGTGTGAGAGAGTGAGTGAGAGAGTGTGAGTGAGAGAGTGAGTGTGTGAGATTGAGAGAGTGAGTGTGAGTGAGTGAGTGTGAGATTGAGAGAGAGTGAGTGTGGGTGAGTGAGATAGTGAGAGTGAGTGTGAGAGAGTGAGTGTGAATGTGAAAGTGGGTGTGAGCGATTGAGATAGTGTGAGTGGGAGAGAGAGTGTGAGTGAGAGAGTAAGTGTGTGAGATTGAGATAGTGTGAGTGAGAAAGAGTGAGTGAGAGAGAGTGAGTGTGTGAGATTGAGAGAGAGTGAGTGTGGGTGAGTGAGATAGTGAGAGTGAGTGTGAGTGTGAGTGATTGAGATAGTGTGAGTGAGAGAGTCAGTCAAAGTGTGCGTAAGTCTTTAACAGGAAGAGGTGTGGCCTTGATAGGAAGGGGTGGGCAAATCTAAATTAGGGGGTGCCTGAGTTCCGTCATGCCTAGGGCAGCACAGATGCAAAAACACCACTGGGGGGCGGGGCCGGACCGCCGAGCCGCAGCCATCCTCGCCGGCTCCGGCAACAAGCGATACAAAACGCAGGCAAACGGGCATAAAACCGACCACGACACCCACGAAAAGACGAGCAATCAAGAGGTGAGGAACCCGGGAGCACAGAGCCGTGATGCTGACCCGACAGGCAACGCCATCAGAGCACGGCAAGCCCAGGAAGCCTGAGGCACGCTACACGAGCAGGCAACAGGGAGAGGAGATGCAGTGTGGTGGAATCTCGGTAAAAATAAATTTAGTAGGCCGAGA
Organism: Pelobates fuscus; assembly: GCF_036172605.1. Lineage (NCBI taxonomy): Eukaryota > Metazoa > Chordata > Amphibia > Anura > Pelobatidae > Pelobates > Pelobates fuscus. Next base: position 43,095,344 of record NC_086324.1, read on the forward strand.
TTACCACGTGGCATGTGTACGTGCATATGCTGACGTATCGATCAGTTGGTTGCACGAGGCAAGATACGATCAGTAGTGTACGGAGCATGTGCAAGAATACAGGATGTAGTATTCCCCTCCTCCATTGTGCTGGACAGGCCATGCGGTCAAGCAGGAAGTTAATTCTTATTTGTATTGATTGGTCAAGAGAATGTGCGGGTGGAGCTTAATATGGGAGGAGTTATCTGCCTTTATAAGGAGCCTGCACTATTGTCCGGGGCTCAGAACTTGTTGTATTTTGGTGACATTAGTCCCTCTGAGTCCCGATCGGTGAACCGAATAAAGAATCTCTTCCTTCCTGAAGAAACCTGTGTCCATCTCTCTGTGCTTGGCTTCCGTCAGTTTCTCCGGTATCATTTGGTGCATTGGCCGGGAAGCTCATCGTTCAACGGTAGCTGAGAGGCAGAGGCGTGAGACGGTCTATCTTTGCCCACGTTCTCTACGGCTGCACCCCTGAACTTCTGCGTGGACCTCCCTTCGTCTCGGCGCCACTGGTCTGTTGTCCAGGAGATCATCGGCCTCTACGTAAGAAGTGCTGGGGTGTCTCCGTCGATGAGTGTGAACTCAGGTTCAGGAACGAGGAGGTAAGACGACTGCTGTTTTAGACGGCGGACCCACTAGGGGTATACCGATTGTGCGGTAGGCCCATAAGGGGTTTAAATCTGTGTATGGAATCTGCCCCCTCTGTCGGAGGGAAGGAGCGAAGGCGCACCGCTCAATCGAACGCTCTTTAGTAAGACCGTTTGATTTGGTTTGGAGTCAGGCGGGGTTCTGGTGTAAATAGCCCTAGCCGGACACCGGTGTCTTGTCTAGACTAGCGTTCTAGGGTGTACAATTCGTTCGCTAGGTCGGAGGGACCGGGAGACTAAGCAGACTCTGATGTACATTATCGTTTGCTAGATCTCAACCTATCTTGGCTAAGTGGGAAGGCGTGTAAATTTGGAACCCACTAGACTATTGATAGAGTAGAAAGACTAAAAGGGTTCTGTTGTAAATTCCGCCCTCTAGTTCGCTATATGTGGTGCTTGGGCAGTGTGGCTAACCAAAACGGATGTAGATAGTTTTAGGTAGTCCATCAAGGTACTGGCCAATAGTTTAGTTGGGATTGTATATGTGTTAAAGATTGTTAGTAAAGTGTATATCTTGTTAGATAGCGCGAGCTCAGCCGTCTAGCGAGAGTGTTAATAGTGTGTTGCTGTATTATAGTGCACGGTACCATAACCCTGTATATTTACTGACACTGTATATAAGTACTAATCATTGTCGTCTATTGCATGTTTTACACCATAACCACTAATAATTGTATTGTGACCTTAAATTGTGCTTTGACCTATGCTAACCGTACTGTAACCGCTGTTTGTAAAAGACGATGTTACTGGGGTGTGTTATAGACGGGTAATTCATATATAGAGAATTATAGCGTGGGTGACTGTATAGTTTCGCCAAAAGGCATAATATTGATTATTTAGTGACTGGTGTAACAGCTGTGTGTGTACGGGAATTCCCTGAGTGGTTATTGTGTTATTGTGTACGTTTCACTTGATAACCGTACCACGTGGTGCTGTTGCCGGAAGAAACGGGTGTGACTGTTGAATAGAACGTGTGCATAGTATTCGTTGTCAACGACGCTCCATTGATAAGTATGGGCGCGTCGGAGTCGACGATTTTGGATCCCTTAGGTTGTATGGTAAAGAATTTTAAAAAGGGATTTACAACATGTGATTTTGGGGTTAAAATGTCCCCTATACGTTTGGTCACTTTGTGCACTAGGGAGTGGCCTACTTTGGTTGCGGCATGGCCGCCACGTGGCAGTTTGGATCCAACTCTGGTACAGCGTGTACACGTGACTGTATCAGGTAGGCCTGAACTTTACGGACAGTTTCCATATATTGATTGTTGGAGACAGGCCGTAAACGACTCGCCAAGATGGATTCGGATATGCCACGAGGAGCAATGTCGCCTCATGGTGGCCTGGACTTGTTTGTCCACTAGGACTATGGTTAGGCCCATTTTGGACACGCCCCCTGAGTCCGAGATCCCTTTGCCGCCCCCTTACTTCCCTTTAGGAGGAAGTGATACGAGTACAGGAAGTTCTACACCCCTTCCCCCATTGCCCCCATCCACTTCCGCTTCCTCCTCCAGTGCAGAATCCACCCCCCGTCGTACTAAACCTTCCCTTCCGGAACCAACCCCAGTTAGATCTGAATATCCTGGTTTGGCGCCACTTCAAACTTCCGGTCAAGCTTCTTCTAGCTCGGCTCGGAATATTCTATTCACCGACCTTTCCCAAAATCAAGCTCCCACATCCTCATGCCTTACCACCCCCCGACTGGAACCTTTAACCGACGCCCCTTCACGTAGCCCTATACCAACCCGACAACTGACCGGTACCCAACGACCCAAACATTACCAGATGCCTCTTCGTCTGAATCCTGGGTCAGCCTATCTCGATGCCGCAGGTCAAATGGTATATGCTGACCCAGTCTTCGTATATGTCCCGTTCACGACTACCGATCTCTTGAATTGGAAGACCCACAATTCCTCGTACACTGAGAAACCACAAACTATGACCGATCTGTTCACCTCGATAGTTCAGACACATAATCCGACATGGGCTGATTGCCAGCAGTTATTAATGACATTGTTCAATAATGAGGAAAGGACTAGGATTAACCAAGCGGCCATTAAAGCGCTAGAGGATGAAGCCCGTGCTTTAAATCAAGCCAATCCAGCAGCATGGGCCGCAACACATTATCCTAACACCGATCCCGACTGGAATGTTAATGGCGCAGATATGGTTCAACTAAAAGCCTATAGAGATGCTATAATTGCTGGCATGAAAGCCGGAGGGAAGAAAGCCATTAATATGTCGAAGACAGTTGAGGTGATTCAGAAAAGTGATGAAGCGCCCAGTGTCTTTTGACCGATTATTGGAGGCATACCACTTGTATACCCCCTTTAATCCGGAAGACGCTGATAATTCCCGAATGGTAAACTCCGCCTTTGTCAGCCAAGCTTACGGAGATATTAAGCGCAAGCTACAAAAGTTAGAAGGGTTTGCAGGTATGTCTATCACCCAACTAATGGAGGTAGCGAATAAGGTGTATATGAATAGGGAGTCAGAAAGTAAGAAAGAGGAAGAGCGCAAGATGCGTAAAAAGGCTGATATGCTAGCGGTAGCGATCGCAGGCGTAGATAGACGGGGCCCAGATAGAGGCGATAGTAGGTGGAATAGGGAGCCCTTGAGTAGGAATCAGTGCGCGTATTGCAGAGAAGAAGGGCATTGGAGAAGCGAGTGTCCGCAAAGAGAGCAGTACGAGAGAGACCCACCCCGGGCAGGTTATGGAAACTTTAGAGGCAGAGCGAGAGGTAGAGGAGGCCCCGGAGGGAGCAATGGTAATAGAGGAAGTAATGGGAACAGAGGAAGTGTAAGGGAAGACAGGTACTATCCAGCAGCGCAAAGGTCCCGCGATAGAGAAGGTAGGGACTTTGTAGGATTGGCTGACACGGTCATGGAGGACTATTGATACCGACCGGGCTCCATCCCCCTTGGTCGAGCGGAGCCTATGGTCGATGTATCAATAGGGGGAAAAAGGAGTGCGTTCATGATCGACACTGGTGCTGAACATTCGGTGGTGACTAATCTAGTTGCTCCTCCATCTGGAAGAACTATTACTGTAATAGGAGCAACTGGGAGAAGTGCTGCAAAACCGGTTCTTAAAAGTCGACTCTGTACATTGGAAGGCCACGTAGTAAAACATCAATTCCTTTACATGCCTGAATGTCCAGTCCAATTGCTGGGACGTGATATGCTATCCAAATTACAAGCGCAGATTACGTTCCTACCAAATGGAACAACATCCTTAAAGTTTAATGGACCTTCAGGTATTATGACATTATCCGTACCAAAGGAAGAAGAGTGGCGACTTTATACAGCGTTGACTAGCCAAAACCCTAGGAGTGATGAATCCTTATTCAACATACCAGGAGTTTGGGCAGAGAACAACCCACCAGGACAGGCCCGCAATATTCCACCTATTAAAATCGAACTAAAACTTGGGGTTTATCCAGTGAGCCTACGGCAATATCACATCCCGCAGAAGGCTAAGAAGAACATCCAATCTTATCTGGATAAGTTCATACGGTATGGTATCCTAAAATTCTGTACTTCCCCCTGGAACACCCCATTGCTGCCTGTTCAAAAGCCCGGTACAGATGAGTATCGACCTGTGCAGGACTTGAGAGCAGTCAATTATGCGGTTGTTAGTATACATCCAGTTGTGCCCAATCCATATAACCTGCTTGCTTTAATTCCGGGGCGGGGCTACTTATTTTACAGTCTTAGACCTCAAAGATGCCTTCTTTTGCCTCCGAATTGCAGCAGAAAGTCAATGTATTTTCGCTTTCCAATGGGAAAACGCTGTGACGGGCTCAAAACGCCAAATGACCTGGACAAGACTGCCCCAAGGGTTTAAAAATTCACCTACCCTATTTGGTTCAGCTCTAAGTCAAGATCTACTGGATTTCGAGTCCATCCCAGGAGAGTGTGTATTGTTACAATATGTAGATGACTTGTTGATAGCAGCAGTTACAAAGGAAATATGTCAGCAAGCAACGCACGATCTACTACACATTCTCTGGAAGGCAGGATACAAGGTGTCTAGAAAGAAGGCTCAGTTGTGTTTGCCAACTGTCAAATATCTGGGATTCCATATCTCTGAAGGTCAAAGAATTATGGGGCCAGAGAGAAAAGAAGCTGTGTGCCAAATACCAATACCCAAGAATAGAAGACAAGTGCAAGAATTCTTGGGGGCAGCAGGCTTCTGTAGGATATGGATTCCCAGCTACGCGATACTGGCAAAACCTCTGTATGCAGCTATCAAAGGTACAGAGCACGACCCCTTCTTATGGACTCAAGAACAGCAAACGGCATTTGAAGATGTGAAGAAGGCTTTGATGAGTGCCCCAGCATTAGGTCTACCTGATCACACATGACCATTCTACCTGTATGTACACGAGCAAAGAAGAATGGCTGTGGGAGTATTGACACAGTACTTGGGATCATGGCAAAGACCTGTTGCCTACATGTCTAAGCAACTGGATGCAGTGGCCAGCGGACTTCCACCTTGTCTAAGAGCCGTAGCTGCAGCCGCCCTGCTAGTAGCTGAAGCCGATAAACTCACTCTGGGTCAAGAACTTTATGTACGAGTCCCACATGCAGTACAGACGTTGTTGGATTACAAAGGAAATCATTGGTTTAGTAACAGCCGTATGACCAAGTATCAAGCAATGTTGTGTGAAAACCCAAGAGTGCATTTAGAGACTGTAAATACCTTGAATCCAGCTACCCTTTTGCCACAACCTACTGAAAGTCAACATGATTGTTTGGAAGTGATGGATGAAGTATTTTCAAGTAGACCAGATCTTCGTGATTTTCCCATCCAGAACCCCGATGTTCAATATTACACCGACGGCAGTAGTTATGTGAAAGAAGGGATCCGCTATGCAGGATATGCAGTAACAACAATAGACAAGGTGATAGAAGCTCGGCCACTGGCAAAAGGAACATCAGCACAAAAGGCAGAATTGATAGCACTGACACGAGCGTTACAATTGGCTGAAGGTTTAAGAGTGAACATCTACACGGACTCCAAGTATGCGTTTTTAACCACTCATGCCCACGGAGCTTTGTATAAAGAAAGAGGACTATTGAATTCAGAAGGCAAAGAAATCAAATATGCAGCTGAAATCCTACAACTACTGGAAGCAGTGTGGGAGCCGAAAGAAGTCGGTATTATACATTGTCGAGCGCATCTGAGAGGAGATGGTGATGTAACCAAAGGAAATCGGATGGCAGATAGTGCAGCTAAGCGTGCCGCTGAATCAGGAAGACAGGAATATGTGGAGCATATAGCTGCTCTTATACAAATTCCACTGTCTCAATGGACTCCAGTTTATACAGCTCAAGAAGAGGAGTGGTTAAAGACTGAACCTGGAAAGTATTTGGAGAACAAATGGTATCAGTTAGAAGATGGAAGAATAGTCATTCCAGCATCACTAGCGGTAGAAATTGTCCAAAACTATCACAACGGGACACATTCTGGGAGAGATAGTACAGAAGAATCTCTCAGAAAACATTTCTACATACCAAGATTGTCCAACTTGACTCAGGCCATTGTACGAAGATGTGTAACGTGTGCTAAAAATAATGCAAGGCAAGGACCAGTAAAGCCACCAGGAGTCCAGTTTATGGGGGCACTCCCTATGTCCGATCTACAAATTGACTATACAGTAATGCCTAAATCTGGTGGACATCGCTACCTACTGGTAGTTGTGTGCACCTATTCAGGCTGGGTAGAAGCATGTCCTACTCGTACGGAGAAAGCAGGAGAAGTTGTGAGATTCCTACTACGAGAAATAATACCCCGATATGGACTACCCTGCTCTATAGGATCGGACAATGGTCCAGCTTCTGTTCATCAGTGCCTACAACAACTGACTCATATGCTTGGTATAAAGTGGAGGCTTCATACGGCATATAGACCCCAGAGTTCTGGTAAGGTAGAGAGAATGAATAGAACTATTAAGAATCAGTTGGCTAAAATGTGTCAGGAAACCCAACTTAAGTGGAACGTTCTCTTGCCCATAGCTCTATTGCGAATCCGCAGTACACCTACCAGAAGGATGGGCCTCTCTCCTTTTGAAATCATGTATGGGCGACCACCTCCCGTACTTGGTAACTTAAGGGGGGATTTGAGTCAGTTGGGAGAAGGAATTACCCGGCAGCAGGTTGTAGAGTTGGGTAAGACTATGGAGGAGGTACAGAAATGGGTACAAGATAGATTACCTGTGAATATTTATCCCCCAGTTCATAGTTACCACCCAGGAGACCAAGTGTGGATTAAAGAGTGGAATAATGTACCGTTAGGGCCCAAGTGGAGAGGTCCTTATGTTGTTCTTTTGTCTACCCCTACAGCGATAAAAGTAGCCGAAGTGACTCCGTGGATACATCACTCCAGGGTTAAACCAGCAGCAGTCGATTCTTGGCAAGCTACAGCAGATCCAGAGAATCCCTGCAAGATCCGGTTAAAGCGCATGACTCAGTCGGAGTGACGAGGAACCTTGTGGATTACAAATTTTATTGTTTCAGAGATTGGTAAGTGAGTGAGAAGGCCATAATAAAGCCTGTCCGCTCACCGACGTGTAGTATATAAGTCAGGAAAAGTCTCGAAGAGACCCCTGTGAAGACGAGCAGAACTCCATTCCCTGCAGCACGGACGAAGACTGAGGATGACGACGAAAGATGTGTTTTTAATAATGTTTTTATATGTGTATTTTTATATTCAGGAAGGTAGAGGTACCGACACTCCTAGCTGTGAGGTATGCATTAAGACTACAAGAACAGGTAACCATATTTCCCAGACCCTAATTTGGCATTCGCAATACGAGTGTAAAGGAGATGTATCAAGATGTAGATACTTAAATATAGAATATAGTGTGTGCCATTTAGGAGTAGGAGAACCTAAGTGCTTCAGTCCAGAGTATCAACCTCGTACAATTTGGTTGACTCTCAGGAATGGAGATCCTCAGGGGACCCTAATTAATAAAACGGTGTTAGAATCCGTATATTCTTCAGGTGTTCTGCTATTTGATGCGTGTAAAGCGATATCAAGTGGTAGAAAGCCGTGGAATGTATGTGGGGATCTTAGATGGGAGAGAACGTATGGGTCTAACGATAAATATATTTGTCCCAGTAGTAAAAATAAGTATGTGAGTCCTAGATGCCCAAATAGAGATTATAACTTTTGCCCATATTGGTCTTGTGTGGGGTGGGCAACTTGGGGACAGACAGCAGACAAGGACATGATTGTGACTAAGTTGCCTACTAATCCATATTGTAAGTCTATGGAATGCAATCCAATCCATATACTTATAAATAACCCCGACAAGTTCTTAGATAAATATGGTAATTTATTTGGGTTTCAAATATATGGGACGGGTTTAGACCCTGGGACAGTATTGTTTATAGGGATAGAGACTGATACGGTAACCTCCCAGACTCATCAGGTATATCATTCCTTCTATGAAGAAATGAGTATAGATAATAAGATCCCCCATAATGCTAAAAATCTGTTCATTGATTTAGCTGAAAGTATTGCCGGTAGTCTTAATGTTACCAACTGCTATGTGTGTGGAGGTACTAACATGGGAGACCAATGGCCTTGGGAAGCAAAGGAGGTAATGTCCGGTTCTGAGGCAGTTGACCAATTAATATCTTCACAAGCCGATTATCATATGAGTGTTAGAGGTAAATCTGAGTGGAGATTAAAGACCTCTATCATAGGTTATGTTTGCATAGCGAGGAAAGGAATGATGTATAATACTTCTGTAGGAGAATTAACTTGTCTAGGGCAAAAAGCTTATGATGATGATACAAAGAATACAACTTGGTGGTCGGCTTCAAATGTCTCAGAACCATCTAACCCGTTTGCAAGATACGCCAATTTAAAGGATGTGTGGTTTGATCTATCCATCACATCTAATTGGAGAGCCCCAGCAAATTTGTACTGGATCTGTGGTAAGAAAGCCTATTCGGAGTTGCCACAGGACTGGGAAGGGGCATGTGTGTTGGGTATGCTCAAACCATCCTTCTTCTTGTTACCTATCGAAACAGGTGAGACTTTAGGTGTTAAAGTGTATGATGTGAATCATAGGAAGAAAAGGGGACCCATAGAGATAGGCGCCTGGGAAGATGATGAATGGCCTCCCCAGCGTATTATAGATTACTATGGGCCAGCCACGTGGGCAGAGGATGGTACCTTTGGTTATAGAACCCCAATTTATATGCTCAACCGTATTATAAGATTACAGGCAGTGGTTGAGATTATTACTAATGAGACCTCACAAGCGCTCAATCTTCTAGCGAAGCATAATACCAGGATGAGGACAGCAGTATACCAAAATAGATTAGCCTTGGATTACCTATTGGCAGTAGAGGGAGGTGTATGTGGGAAGTTTAACCTGAGCAATTGCTGTCTTCAAATAGATGACGAAGGGCAAGCAATAGCTGAGCTTACTAGCCATATGGTTAAACTAGCACATGTGCCTACTCAGGTATGGAAAGGGTACAATCCAAGTAGTTGGTTTGGTAGCTGGTATGAGTGGTTTGGAGGGCTTAAGGCATTGGTAGGTGGAGTCCTACTGATTTTAATGTTGTGTCTACTCCTGCCATGTCTTATACCCTTAGTAGTTAGGTCTGTGCAAAGCCTGATAGAAAATATAGCAGAGAGGAAGGCTGCTGCACAGATAATGGCAATTTATAAATATAAGGCTCTAGATCAGGGAGAACCAATGCAGGAAGATGAGTGTTGAAGATTCACATCATAGATAAGTCTGGTCTGGTTCATGGTAACTTGCGGTGTATGCAAACCAAGGTTAAGTGATGCCTCATGGTAATTGTGAAATATCAAGAGGCATCAAAGGGGGGAATGTGGTGGAATCTCGGTAAAAATAAATTTAGTAGGCCGAGATTACCACGTGGCATGTGTACGTGCATATGCTGACGTATCGATCAGTTGGTTGCACGAGGCAAGATACGATCAGTAGTGTACGGAGCATGTGCAAGAATACAGGATGTAGTATTCCCCTCCTCCATTGTGCTGGACAGGCCATGCGGTCAAGCAGGAAGTTAATTCTTATTTGTATTGATTGGTCAAGAGAATGTGCGGGTGGAGCTTAATATGGGAGGAGTTATGTGCCTATATAAGGAGCCTGCACTATTGTCCGGGGCTCAGAACTTGTATTTTGGTGACATTAGTCCCTCTGAGTCCCGATTGGTGAACCGAATAAAGAATCTCTTCCTTCCTGAAGAAACCGGTGTCCATCTCTCTGTGCTTGGCTTCCGTCAGTTTCTCCGGTATCAGCAGCAGATACGGCCCGGACCCGTTCCCCCCCCCCCACCCAGCCTGGGGGGGTGATTCCGGCCCAAGAGTCCATGCTTCAGAAACTGGAGATGGGGACATGCCAGACACACAAGGTATGCCCACATGGAGCTAAAATGGCCGACGGACGCTCCATATCAATACAGCAACGGTGGAACTTACCGCAGGCATGGACGCAAGCCTTGGGTGGGAAGGAGGGGGACCTGCCGTGACTGGATCAGCTGGGGGGACTCAGGTGGGAACAGCTGACCCACTGAGCGCACACATACCCCAGAATAACCTACGGTGCAGCCGTACTGGAGAGAAGCCTGCGGACATACCAATTAGGCAGCTGGAAGCCTCGCACTGGACAGTCCTCTCACACAGGGAGCCATATCACCCGCTCCAGTAAAGCGACTCACAATTGAAAAAAAAATGTATTTAGTTATTTATATATTTTTTCTCTTCTCTTCTTTTTTCTTAAGTACATTTTGAAACTCTTAAAGTTATTAATATTACAGTTTTACGCTAACTGAACTGTACTGAAAACAGCATGTTATACAATATGTTAGTTTATATAATCTACTACCAACACCACATTGCTCGCAACAGTCTACAAGCATTTACTCCCTAGACCGCTAGCATAAACACGTCTTTAAAGAATTCAGGATCTGTTAGATGGCCCACATACGCATGTACACTGCTCCATAAAAGATCCTAAATCAGATTAATAACAGACTAGGCGATCACAATACAACTAGCGTAACGTACTAGTTAATATATTTGATTTGATTATAAATACGCAAAATAGACTGATAAGAACCAGACCAGGCAGCAGGGACTTAATGCTATGTTTATACTCCTTACCGAATGATTACTGGATTCTGCCTGCATGCATCTTCTAGTTGTTGCCTGAGTAATTAACCAGATAAATGCTACTAATGGCCTACATATAGTTATAATGGTTGGAATACAGCGCTAGTATACTGCTTTCTCACGCTTGGTCTGAAACCTAGACATTTTCGCAAAGTTAAAACAAGTTTAACCTACAACATGACATGATTGCTGAGAATTATTGGCCTCTGCGCAGGCAACCATAAGATACCTTTAATAACCTATGCAATAAGAGCCTCATACGACTAGGCATGACTAGGAGGAATATACAGCCAGCACAATGCGTAAATATGCCTGTTGAATACATATGACATCTTAACTCTCGCATAGTTTTGGTTCATTACATTTAATTAACTGCTTGTTTATTTTGATATCTATGCCTCTGCGCAGGCAACCAAATGCTATTTCTATGAATCCACAATATGCCTACTCACACTTTATTGCAACTCCAATAGTGTTGTCGCGAACATAAAATTTTCCGTTCGCGAATGGCGAACCTGAACTTCCGCAAATGTTCGCAAACAGGCGAACCGGGCGAACCGCCATCGACTTCAATAGGCAGGTGAATTTTAAAACCCACAGGAACTCTTTCTGGCCACAATAGTGATGGAAAAGTTGTTTCAAGGGGACTAACACCTGGACTGTGGCATGCCGGAGGGGGATCCATGGCAAAACTCCCATGGAAAATTACATAGTTGATGCAGAGTCTGGTTTTAATCCATAAAGGGCATAAATCACCTAACATTCCTAAATTGTTTGGAATAACGTGCTTTAAAACATCAGGTATGATGTTGTATCGATCAGGTAGTGTAAGGGTTACGCCCGCTTCACAGTGACAGACCAAACTCCCCGTTTAACGCACCGCAAACAACCGCAAACAGTCCATTTGCACAACCGCAAACTCCCCATTTGCACAAGGTTGGATACCAAGCTAGCCATGTCCCGTTCCTTGTCCTCACTGATGTCATTGAAGGTCTCTTCCTCCACCCAGCCACGTACAACACCAAGGGTCCCCGAAAGGTGACAACAAGCCCCCTGTATTTTTTTTTTTAAATGTACACTACTGTTACACCAGATATGAGTTGCACTGGTGTGACACTGTGCCCTGGCAGGCCCTGAAACGCACACGTGTGAAGGAAACTGACTGCTATTATATTACAGTCAAAAAAGTTAATTTTTTTTTTAAATGCAAGCTAGTGTGACACCAGATATGAGTGGTGGCACTGGGCAAGTGGGCACAGTATACAAGGCAGGCAACTGCAATTAGATTACACAGAAAAAAAAAAGCAGACTGATGTTCTAGCCCTAAAAAGGGCTTTTTGGGGTGCTGTCCTTACAGCAGAGATCAGATGAGTCCTTCAGGACTGTAGTGGACACTGAATACACTAGCCTAGCTACTGATTTCCCTATTAAATCAGCAGCAGCTACACTGTCCCTCCTCTCACTAAGAATGCAGCTTCTGGGGGGCGGGGCCTAGCTGTCATGGAGGAAAGACGCACTTCGCGTGAGCTCCCTCAATATCTCACTTTAAGCAGCTATCAACAAGCGATTTTCACCCCAGAAGGGGATGACACAGCAATGTTGCTCCTACATGACCGACCCGACATGCTTAATAGCGGTCAGCAACTCGACAGAGTCTTACTTACCTCCACGTGGCAAGTGTGGCCTGGTGCTCACCGGGCGGGAGATGCGGCCGATCTCCCGATCCTGGGATGCCCAGGAGCAGCTACTTCAGAGCTCCGTTACCCTCCCCCTCGGACCGGTGGGGGTTATCCCGGTCCACCCCTGAGAGGCTGTCTGGAGCTAATGGACGCACAGAGCACAGCCGCCCAGGCTGACATACTCATCTGTGACTCTCCCAATATGGCGGCAGCCGCGTGTCCTCCTGGTACCAGCAAAGCATGTCAGGATATTGAGTCTAAGCTGGACAGACTCTTTAATCAATTTTGGAAGCAAATAACAAACAGGAAGCCCCAACAAGCTCCACCACAGCCCCAAAAAGCTCCACCACAGCTAAGCGAAGCAGTCCCCATTAAAATCCACCAACGCAAAAGGCGTTGGAGACGGGACCGGAGGCACAAACAGAAATGCAGAGCCTGCCCCACATCAAGCACTCGCCTCCACCTTAAGCCACCACAATCCCGCACCGGACGTGAAGCACCACCGGGACAGATCCGACCACCCGACAAAACAAGCTTCCACCACCTCAAGCCGCGAACCCGGCACTCAGCCAGAGACTTGCCTTTGTTGTTCCAGGTATCAGGGACTCCCAGGGTCTGCACCTGGTGCCCAGAAGGGATCGGATGAGCACAAGCAGTAAACAGCAGCCTGCCAAGCATGTCCCACTATAGCCGATCCTCCACACCATGCCTTGGATCATATGAACTGCTCTCTGCACATTAACTAATCGTCAAGTAGCAAGCGTTTAAACATGTCATTATTTCACCTCCTAAAGAGTTTATTGTCGTAGTTCCTTACATGCCTTTACCTTAGCCGTTCATGTATTATGTTATTCACTAGTCTCATCTCATGGGGCGACTCACACTTGATTTATAACTAGTGGTGGAGCTGCTGATATAAATACACAGTTGATAACGTGCAAGCTACACCCTAAACATGACAGCCATCTTTCACAACAATGTACTGCTATATACTCATACCCTCAGTGCAACTAGCCATGATATACGCACGTTCAGCCTAGCATGCTCAAATATAACACACTTCTGTCTAAAAAAAAATTTAAAAAAATTAAAAAGAATGCAGCTTCCGAATGAATCTAAAATGGATGCTGTCCAGGAGGTGGGAGGGTCTGGGAGGGAGGGTCTGCTGCTGATTGTCTGGAATGTGTCTGCTGTCTGTGAGGTACAGGGTCAAAGTTTACTCAATGATGATGAATAGGGGGCGGACCGAACATCGCATATGTTCGCTGTTCGTGGCGAACGCGAACAAGCTCTGTTCGCCAGGAACTATTCGCCAGCGAACTATTCGGGATATCTCTAGTCAGGATAGATGCCTCTGGAATGGGAGGTACGGGTTGAGATGGTACGCATACCAGTGTCTCAGGGGCCAAATAAGCATTTCTGGACAAAAGTGTCTGATGGGCCTGGGCAATCTGGTCCATACGGTGATGCTGTTCTTAAAATCTTGCCTCATAGGAGGCCATTTGCTGTCCTAAACCTGCAGGGCCCATGGTCCTATCATAATGTCATGATGTAATACCCCAACACTCAGAGTTTAGGATAGCAAGGGACAAGACTAGGATATAACTTATTACCTGGACTTAGAATGGCCAGACTAAACGTCGGACAGAGATAAAGCGTAATCAGAAACGAGGCGAGGTCATGGTAACAGAGAGACTACGAAAACGAGAACAAGCCAGAGTCAGGTAGATGGTAATCAGTCACACGGGCAAACAAGACAGAAAAGGGTTAAAGATAAATTCAGAGTCAAGAACAAAGCCATGGTCAATACCAAAATAAACAAAATAGATCAAGGAACGCATTAAAGGGTACTGACACAGAAACCACGATAGGACAAAGTGGATAGGGCTAGGGACGTTTAAATATCCTTTAACATTTGATTGGCCCACGTCATGTCTACGCTCCCAAAATGTTCGTGTGTGGGGGTGCTGGAATGACGTGGGCCAATGGGAGCCTGAATCAACTTTTGGCTCCCACTGTCCCTTTAAGAGCGAGCTCGTGACTCGAGCCGTGCTCCTAGTGCCAGGCGGGCCACGTGACCGATCACTGTGGTCAGTGCACACGGCTAAGTCAGAAGAGGAGATCAAGCCGCATGCGGCTCGTGTGGAGGCAGGAGTGATCCAGCCACGCGCGGCTCAAGCTTAGGAGCCAGGTCGGTCCCAGGATAAGGTAAATACAGCCACAACCACTTACCCAATCACACACCTTTCCTAACGTCCTATCCCATTAAAAGCATATTTCCGCGTATTTAATAAAACAGATAGACCCCCTACTTCATCCAGGATACCGATCGATGGTTCGATATTCTGAGCCCTCTCTGATTTACTGTACATGACTATTCAATATTGCCACAAATTTTATATAGCATTTTATGTTTGTTTGAGACCACCTTAAAAATATTGGATATCGCTAAAATCATGATCACTATATACTTTCTCTACAAACCTCTAAAACGACCCAAACTACTCATCCATGCGCTATACCACTTTATCCCACCTAGAACTAGTGCCCAGTTAAAATACTTGACTCTTACTTACCCACACTCAGTCATGCCACACACATTTCACCAGTACTCTCACTGAATCCCTCTGACTACGGCTAAATTTATCTTCTACATCAGAACAATACTCCTAAGATTGGGTTGTATCCATGTCTCGGGTCTTTCATTTAGAATAGGGGCAGCTTCGGTCTCCTTCAACACTGACACTCCAGTGCATATTATTAAAAGATTGGGCAGATGGAAATCCTCAGTCTACAACCGATATGTTCCTCATCTCGAGAAAGAAATGAGGAAAGCTTTTAAAAGTTTGGCTTTGTAAATTTGATGCAATAAGTGTGTTTTTCTTTAATAGCTTTTCACCCTCTTTGCATGAACCTGATTTACATATATTACTAATATGTTTCTGAACATATATATTATATTATTCACTCACTCACTCACTCTCTGAGCCGGCCTAAGACATCATGCTGCCTAGGTCCAACGATAAATGACTATGGGGGATAATGTATAATAAGCACAGGTTACTGGCTATGGGGGGATAATGTATAATAAACACAGGTTACTGGCTATGGGAGGATAATGTATAATAAACACAGGTTACTGGCTATGGGGGGGATAATGTATAATAAACACAGGTTACTGGCTATGGGAGGGATAATGTATAATAAACACAGATTACTGGCTGTGGGAGGGATAATGTATAATAAACACAGGTTACTGGCTATGGGGGGGGGGGGTTAATGTATAATAAACACAGGTTACTGGCTATGGGGGGATAATGTATAATAAACACAGGTTACTGGCTATGGAGGGATAATGTATAATAAACACAGGTTACTGGCTATGGAGGGATAATGTATAATAAACACAGGTTACTGCTATGGGGGGATAATGTATAATAAACACAGGTTACTGGCTATGGAGGGATAATGTATAATAAACACAGGTTACTGGCTATGGGAGGATAATGTATAATAAACACAGGTTACTGGCTATGGGGAGGATAATGTATAATAAACACAGGTTACTGGCTATGGGGGGATA
The DNA here is from genome assembly GCF_036172605.1 of Pelobates fuscus. NCBI lineage: Eukaryota > Metazoa > Chordata > Amphibia > Anura > Pelobatidae > Pelobates > Pelobates fuscus. Next base: position 43,111,441 of record NC_086324.1, read on the forward strand.
ATGTATAATAAACACAGGTTACTGGTTGTGGGGGGATAATGTATAATAAACACAGGTTACTGGTTGTGGGGGGATAATGTATAATTAACACAGGTTACTGGCTATGGGGGAGATAATGTATAATAAGCACAGGTTACTGGCTATGGGGGGGATAATGTATAATAAACACAGGTTACTGGCTATGGAAGGATAATGTAATATAAACACAGGTTACTGGCTATGGGAGGATAATGTATAATAAACACAGGTTACTGGCTATGGGGAGGATAATGTATAATAAACACAGGTTACTGGCTATGGGAGGATAATGTATAATAAACACAGGTTACTGGCTATGGGAGGGATAATGTATAATAAACACAGGTTACTGGCTATGGGGGGGATAATGTATAATAAACACAGGTTACTGGCTATGGGAGGGATAATGTATAATAAACACAGGTTACTGGCTATGGAGGATAATGTATCATAAACACAAACACAAAAAAAAAAGAATACTAAAAAAAAAATGAATGCAGCTTCAGAATTATCTAAATTGTATGCTGTCTAGGAGGTAGGAGGGTCTGGGAGGGAGGGTCTGCTGCTGATTGGCAGGAATGTGTCTGCTGACTGTGAGGTACAGGGTCAAAGTTTACTCAATGATGACGAATAGGGGGCGGACCGAACATCACATATGTTCGCCATCCTTGGCGAACGCGAACAAGCTATGTTCGCCAGGAACTATTCGACGAACCGTTCGGGACATCACTAGACTCCAATAAAAATATTCAACAAAAAACACCACTGCACACACACATACACTCATACACACTAATACACACATACACACACTCACAAATTATTACAATTATTATAAATTAACATTTTCCACCCTGCCTCCCTACCTGGAAAGCTGGTGTGGATCTGTCCCTGGGGTCCAGTGGGGCTGCTGGGAGGCGTGCGGCTGTGTTCGAATCAGAGGTGGTGAGGGAGCTCTGATCTCCCTGCTCTGCTCCCTTGCGCCTCGCGGGTTGTCTACTGATGCCGGGAGCCAGAATGACATCATATTCTGGGGTCCCGCGGCATCAACTCTGCTCCCTCGCCGCCTCTAATTCGAACACAGCAGGATGCCTCCCAGTAGCCTCACTGGACCCCAGAGACAGGGGGAACACCAGGGAAGCCCGAGTGGGCATTTGGGAGTGGCAAGAAATGCCTAGTTTGCCTTGGGCTAAATACACCAGTGGTGTGCAGTGTCCCTGTCCTCTTACCCCTCCAATGTAAAGAGTTAAGACCTGAGTTAAGACCTGTCAGACGGCCAATAGAGGAGCTTCCTGCGGTTTCACAGAGTTTAACTCTGTGAAACGACGCTGGACGCATGGGTGTCCGCAGGGGGAGGCAAGAGGGGCACTTGCACCCCCCCCCCCCATTTTTCAACATGCCCCCTCCCCACAGCTAACTTTCCCTCGGACTGTGACAGCTCAGTCTGAGGGAAAGAAGGAGGGAGGTGCTGGGAGAGCACATTTAGGCTGCCAGGGGGCACTGTGAGGCTCCCTTCCAAACCCCAAGCAATTTGATGCCTCTATGCTCCGCTTCCCATTCAGACCCCACCTCCCTATTCAAGCCCTGCCCCCTCACATGCTCCACCCCGCACTCACGCTGCTGACCTGGCCAGAAGGAAGAGGACAGACTTCGCCTCCCAGTGCTCCCAGTCTCTCACAGCCTTCTTGTAGGCCCATGACAGTGATTCATTTTGTGTGTGTGTGCCTGATAGTGAGTGAGCTTGTGTTTGTGTGTGTGTGTGTGTGTCTGATAGTGAGTGAGCTTGTGTGTGCGCCTGATAGTGAGTAAGCTTGTGTGTGTGTGTGTGTGTGTCAGTAAGTTTGTAGTGAGCATGTTTTTGTCAGTGAGCTTGTCTGTAGTGAACTTGTGTGTGTGAGTTTGTAGTGAGTATGCGTGTGTCAGTGAGCTTTTCTGTAGTGAGCATGTGTGTGTCAGTGACTTTGTCTGAAGTGAACCTGTGTGTGTGAGTTTGTAGTGAGCATGTGTGTGTCAGTGAGCTTCTCTTTAGTGAGTATGTGTGTCAGTGAGCTTGTGCATGTGTGTCAGTGAGCTTGTCTGTTGTGAGTTTGTGGGTATCTCAGTGAGTTTGTCTGTGGTGAGCATGTGTGTGTCAATGAGGTTGTCCGTAGGGAGCATGTGTGTGTCGGTGAGCTTGTTTGTAGTCAGCATGTGCATGTGTATCAATTAGCGTGTGTTAGCCAGCTTTTCTGCAATAAGCATGTGTGTGTCAGTGAGTGTGTCTGTAGTAAGCATGAACACGAGGGGGCTTTGTATTACAGCTTTGTATTCCTAACACTATAGTGTTCCTTTAATAGAGACATAGTTTACATTTACAGCATCACATCCACAATACAAATGGTTATTCAACATGAAAGAGGCACTAGACATTATTGAACTCCACTTATAGCCTATATAAATTCAGTGTTCAGCATAAATAAACCAGATCCACTTTGTGAATCTCTGTCACTGCAGGGGGTGCATTTCCAAGAACTTGCATGTGCAGATCCCTGCAATTATTATCTACATAGGCAAACCGTGTAATAGATTTATAATAAATAGCTATCAGATACCAAGCTTTTGTATAAGTTAACTAGTATGATTTTATACCTGCATTCAGCTCTCATGGGATTTCAAAAGTTTTGTACGTTTGGATGTTTGTGTAGTTTACAAAAAAACAGCCATTGTGATTATTTGTCACCAGCGCATAATATTGTTTACTGTTTATTCTATATATGTTTAAAACATGTTATTGTCTATGTTTGTTATACTCCTCTATATACACAATACATTTTACTGTTTAGCTGTGGCATATCATATATTGCTAACAAGTCTAAAAGAAAATATACGAACAACCCATTAAAGTGTTATACAAAGTACACATACATTATTTCTTACATGAACTGTGAGTGCAAGGTATTTATTCAGTTTACGTTTCCAAACTCAACACTAATGTATAAAATTATTTGCAATTCTTCAATAAATCTTTAAGAAATTATAGGCTGATGCACTGACTCTATAACTACTATAATATATACTAGACAAACATTAAACAAGAAAGTGACTGATAAACATACCTGATATCAATAGGAATATTATACGTATGACAGTAAAATCCATTTCCTTCGTGTCCTCTTAACGCTGTTGCTGTTTGGCTTTAGTGTTTGCAATGAAGATATTTTAGGCAGATGAGGATCCACAGTTCCGCTAGGAGGAATGTGACTAGTTGCTATTGTGCCTCCACCTGTTCTGTATGACAGCTGAGTGTTTGACACATGGGTACTATGCTTTTATTTTTATTTTTAATCTAAATAATTTTGCTACAATTTCATCCTTTCACATGTGAAAAAATATCTAGGTATTTTAGGCAACAAAGATGGCACAGTCATTTGCATTTTTTGGGTTATATTAAAGGGACACTATAGGCTCTCTTACCCCTTCCCAAGCCTGTCTCCTTTGCCCTGTCCCCAGTCTCTCTATGCCTTTTTGCACCCCCAGCCACTTTGTGTGTTTCTTTCTCTCCACAGCCCCTTTTGTGTGTCTCTTTCTCCTCCTCCCAGCCCATCTGTGCATCTCTTTCCCCAAGCACATTGTCTTTTTCTCCTCCAGCCTCTCTATGTCTCTTTGTGTGCCTCACAGCCCCTCCATTACACGTGTCTCATTTCTTCCCCCAGACCCTCCATTCATGTGTCTCATTCCCCTATTCCCCCCATTTGTCTCAACCCCCCAGGCCCCAAATGAGTTTCATTCCCCCAGCTTCCCCATGTGTCTCATTCCCCCAGCCCCAAATGAGTTTCATTCCGCCAGCTTCCCCCATTTGTTTCATTCCCCGGTTCCCTTAATGTGTCTCATTCCCCCCAGTTACAATTATTAATATGACACCAACATATTCCCCAGTGCTGTACAATATATAAACCAAGACAAACAATGCTAATGAAATATGTTTGACATGTGGGAACAGCAGGTGAAGAGGGCCATGCCCAAACAAGCTTAAAATCTAAAAGGATAATGAACAAATACAAGGAGGGAAGTGGGAGAATCAAATGATTTGGATATATCTGAGGGTATGTGATTACGAGGAGGGGGCAAGGTAAAAGGCAGACAGCGGAGGAAGGTTGTATGGGAGAGGAGGGCATTCTATAAGGAGGGGGCAGCCCCGGAGAAGTCCTGCAGGTTAGAGTCTGGGGAGCAGGTACAAGAAAGTTATAGTAACAGGTCTTCAGCAGAGTGAATAGGCCAGGCTGGAACATATGTGCTAATGATAATAAGCAGAGGGTTACAACAAGATGGGAAACAATGCGAGCATGGACAAGCATTTTGGTCATGTCCTGAGGGAGAAAGGGAGAAAGGGACAAAGGGGCAAATGCGAGAAATGTTTTTTTTTTTTTTTTTTTTTAATTCTTTATTTTGTTGTGCTGAGGATAACAAACAGGTTTACTTCGCCACGACAGCTGAAGCAAGCAATGCAGTAACAATAATTTACATGGCATATCAAAACAGCACGTTTTTATATTATAGGGAAAACACGTTAAGAACAACAGTTTATATCTTAAGACCTGCTTTCAACAGTGAGTTAAGTCAAATATAGTTATGTCTAAGAAGGTCAAAGGCAATTTAATAGGATTGGTAAGTAACGATTGAATACAAGAGTAGGCCCCCCAGGGAGTTCCCAGGCTGGCGACATTCAGAACGCGGGGCAACAATATAATAATATGTAGGATCTAGCAGACCTGTGCATTATATAGTATATGAGACAGAGAACAGGCTAGGTGTAAAGCTTAAAATTCATCTCATCACTGGTCCCTGCACAATGATAGCTGAAAAGGTTTAGTAAATGAATGATAACATAAACACTAGAGCATGGCATATAAGAGAGGAGTAACATTAATCAGAGTTAATGGTGGCTATCTAAACACTTTTGAGGCTTAAATAGTAAACAGCAGGCCTATGCCCATCAGAAAGTCACCGGTCAGCCGATTCCTAGGCTCGGGAAAAGCCAGGGGTGTGTTGGTGGGAAGTAAAATGTCCCTGACAGAGTTGGTTGCTCCGGCTGGTGTTGCATGCCTCTGATGCCCTCCGTGGTTATTCTGTGCCTCTGTATCCCAGCAAAGCTTTTCGGGTCTCTGCGCCAGATTGACAGTGTAAGAGACCGGTCTGATCGTCGGGTCCAGAGCTGTTGAGGAGCAGAATTTCGCTGCACTGCGGACCCAGGCGCCTTCAAGTGAGGTGGATGAGGCGTTGTTTTTATGTTTCTCCGGCGTATCTTGCACCTTTGTCTCCTATATGGTTTCACCCTTCCGTGTTGGGGTCGAGTGAGCAGCGTGTTCCGCCGCCATGATGAGGCTTGTCCCGCGTGCTGGATCTGTGGAGCGTGCTGCCGGGTTAAAGGCTGCCTCTCAGGTGGATGGCTGCTTGGTCGCTGTGAGGTGAGTGGCTGTGTCCTGCTCTCCAGCTCAAGCCAGAAGTTGGCGAATAGTGTGTCTAGCTGTTGTAAGACTCCATGCAATGAGTCAGCAGGGTCGGGGAGACACATGACGTCCGCCATGATGGGTGCCACACTGGGTCGGAAGCTTTGGGGTGGTGTATCACCATGGACCCCCTCTGTTCCAGGCCTGCCTCCCCGGGGTGGACCGCGATCACCCCCGTCGGTCCAGGGGGGGGAGTAACGGGGCTCTTGCTTGTCGTGAGTCGGCATCGCACAGCGCCGGACCGGGAGATCGGCCGCCTCTCCCGCCCGACACGCGCTAGGCCTCATGCTTCGAGGACTGCGGCCAGCAGGCTTCAGGAGGGACACAGTCCGCTGAACTGGATCCCTGCCCTGTTGTGGGTCAGGAAGATCGACTGGTGTCTCCAGGTAAAGGTTTGGTTGGGCTAGAAATGGCATCAGTCTCTCTGTTTTCAGAGGAGCTCTGCCAGAGCACGTCTGTCCTCCATGGTAGTCAGGCCCCGCCCCCCGCGAGAAATGTTTTTAAAGTGAAAATAACAAGATTTGGTGCAGAGTCAAAGAATACACCAGGACATTGGGTCTGTGGGGTAGAAATTCTGACCTGAATGGAAACAGGGACAGATGGAGCCTTTGAGGAAGGAAAGACAAGGAGTTTGGTCTTGGAGAGGTTAGGTTTTAGGAATCGTGAATCCATTTATTAAGAGACAGAGGATAGGTAGTTGGTGACATCTTCCCGCAGACGGGGAAAAATATCAGGTGATGAGAGGAAGATTTGGGTATCATCAGTGTACAGGTGATATTTTAAAAAGCCATAGGATGAGGTTAGATCACAAAGAGAGGCAGTGTAAATTGAGAAAAGAAGAGGTCCCAGTACAGAGCCTTGAGGAACTCCAACCGATAGAGGTATAGAAGAGTAGGAGGAACCAGAGAAGGAGATAATTAATTAGTGGCCCCAGAGAAAAAAAACAGGAATCAGTGGTGTCACCAATACCAAAGTACAAAGGGCGAGGAGAAGAAGTGGATGTGAACAGTGTCAAAAGTGACAGAAAGCTCAAGTAGATGAAGCAGTTGTAGTGGAGAACCCAAATACACTTTCATTCCCTTTATTCGGCTGTCCGTACACCCCTGTTCGTTTTCCAAACCCCCTCTCTGTGTGGCCCCTTGTTTGCACCTTTAAACCACCGACCACCCCTGGCTGTTAACCACAAATTGGTTATTAGTTCAAGTGTTTTCCCTGTGTAGCCGCCGTTTGTATAACCGAACGCACATGTTCAAACAATTGGCGGCCATTTTGTCTCCCGAACGCGGACAGCGGTACATAGTCATCGACAGCGTGGAACTGTTTTTGGATATGCGACCCCATGAACACACCTGGGAAACTGGTACCGCTGCCCATCCAACTTCCCGAACAGTTAGGAGAATGGTGTTCGGGGGGCATAAACTACCGAACAGGGGGAGCATATGTACCCTAACAGCCAGGAGATCAGGGGTCTGGTCAGGGTGGTCACTGTGGAATGTTTGGAGCCAGGGCCGGACTGGGATAAAAATTCGGCCCGGGCATTTTTTTTATCACAGCGGCCCACTAAGAAGGGGCGGGGCAGAGAGGGTGTGTTTTGTCGTCACTAACGACAAACACGCCCCTTTCTCAAAGTGCAGGCCAGGGCAGACCATGCGCAGAGCTCTGCTAAAGAGCTCTAGCATGAGAAAAAAGCCCTGTATTTGTTCTGCACAGTGCAAGCAAATTTAATAACATGCTTGCACTGTGTTTCCTTGCAACTTGTCTCTGGTGTCTCTATAAATGGATACCAGGAGACAAAAATGCCAGGAAAGCATATTGTGCTGTGTTTGGAGCCTGCTTGTGGGATTGTGTGTGTGTGTATAGAGTGAGCTGATTGTGGTGTGGTATTGTGTAATAAGGTCGGTCTTAGTCGTGTTGTGTTTGTGGTGTAATTTAATGCATATGTGGCTAGGGGCTGTAGAGAATGTGTGTATAGGGGATGTAGCAAGTGTGTGCATGCAGGCTATAGTGTGTGTGTGTGTATATGTGATGTAGTGTTTGTAGAGAGTGTGTGTTTAGGGGTGTAGTATGTGTTTGCTTACAAGGAATCTAGTGTGTGTATAGGGGATCCAGAGTGTGTATGTCAGGAATGTAGTGTGTGTGTGCGTGTGTGTGTGTATATATATATATATGTTTGGAAGTATTGTGTATGTGTGTGGTGCAGTGTGTTGGGGAGGTTCTGTGTGTATGTGAGGGGTGCAGTATGTGTGTATGATGGATGCTGTGTATGATGTGTGTGAGGGTGCTGTGTATGAGGGTGCTGTGTATGAGGGTGCTGTGTATGAGGGTGCTGTGTATGATAGTGCTGTGTATGATGTGTGTGAGAGTGCTGTGTATGATGTGTGTGAGAGTGCTGTGTATGATATGTTTTGTGATAGTGCTGAGTGTGATGTGTGTGAGTCCTGAGTGTGATGTGTGTGAGAGTGCTGAGTGTAATAGTGCTGTGGATGATGTGTGTGAGTGCTGAGGGTGATGTGTGTGAGAGTCCTGTGGATGATGTGTGAGAGTGCTGAGTGTGATAGTGCTGTGGATGATGTGCGTGAGAGTGCTGTGTATGATGTGTTTTGTGATAGTGCGCTGAGTGTGATGTGTGTGAGAGTGCTGAGTGTGATAGTGCTGTGTGTGATAGTGCTGTGGATGATGTGTGTGAGAGTGCTGAGTGTGATGTGTGTGAAAGTGCTGTGATGGGTGTGAGAGTGCTGTGTGTGAAAGTGCTGTGATGGGTGTGAGAGTGCTGTGTGTGATGGGTGTGAGAGTGCTGTGTGTGATGGGAGTGAGAGTGCTGTGTGTGATGGGAGTGAGAGTGATGTGTGTGATGGGAGTGAGAGTGATGTGTGTGATGGGAGTGAGAGTGATGTGTGTGATGGGAGTGAGAGTGATGTGTGTGATGGGAGTGAGAGTGATGTGTGTGATGGGAGTGAGAGTGCTGTGTGTGATGGGAGTGAGAGTGCTGTGTGTGATGGGAGTGATAGTGCTGTGTGTGATGGGAGTGATAGTGCTGTGTGTGATGGGAGTGAGAGTGCTGGGTGTGATGGATGTGAGAGTGCTGTGTGTGATGGGAGTGATAGTGCTGGGTGTGATGGGAGTGAAAGTGCTGGGTGTGATGGGAGTGAGAGTGCTGGGTGTGATGGATGTGAGAGTGCTGGGTGTGCTGTGTGTGCATGTTAGAAGGCATTGAGTGTTGGGGGGGTAAAATAAAATAAAATAAGTAGGTATTATGTCCCCCCCCCTCCTCCCTTCTTACCTTTAGCCTGGGAGGTGGGGGGGGGGGGGGGGGGGGGGGCCGGCACGCTGGTGAGTGAGAGCCCGGCACGCTGGTATCTTCCCTGGTCGTCCAGTGGGTGAGTGAACTCTAGCCTGCGAGGCTAGAGTTCACTCTCGCGAGATCCGGTCGTTGCCATGGCAACGCGCCGGATCTCGCGAGAGGAACCCGGCGGAGCTGCAAGATAGAGCTCCGCCGGGTCCTCTCCCTCCCTCCCCAGCCGCAGGTCTATTAAAGTGGGCCGGTGAGGGAGATCATTGATCTCCTCACCGGCCCTTCATGGCACACAGCGGGCCGGCGCTCGGTTAGTGCCGGCCCTGCATAGACCGTCAGGGGAGATCCTGGGACCTCCCCTGCCGGCCTCGGCCCATGGCCACCGCGGCCCACCGGGCATTTGCCCGGTGTGCCCGATGGCCAGTCCGGGCCTGTTTGGAGCAGAAGCCAGACTGAAGTGGGTAAAATAAGGAAGTGGGATTCAGATAGTCTGCAAGTCAAGTATGAATATTTATTTCAAGGAGGCAAAGGGAAGAAGATAGATTGGATGATAGCTAGTCAAAGTATCAGGGTATGTTTGGTGAAGTTTAATGATGGGTATTTATCTAAATGTAAACTATTCATTTGGTATTTTGCCATCAAGACCTGCTAAATTGTGCTGCAATGCTGCATATTTTTCTTTTTTTATATACACACACTCTGTGGATGTTTGCAGTGTGTCTAAATAATCCAATGTATGCAACTGAATTAAACAAATATATAGACAAATATTACTCAGCTACATCACCAGATAACAGCAATTTCCTTCATATATATATTTTCCACAGAACAGGGCCAAACTTGATATCTACCCATATTAGTTTTCAGTCTTTGAATTTCTACAGATTGATTATCTGGACCTATGTCTCATTTTGGGGCATTTTAGTAGATCGTTAATTCTGTTTGGCTACATCATGCGCATACACCAATACCACTGTGTATTCCGCTGCTACAGTTTAATTTGGGCTAAATTAGATACCTGCCAATTCTAATTCCCAAATTTGGAATTTAGAGTAATGCGCTGGATCTTTGTCTCATTTTGGGTATTGTAGTTTCTCACAATTTCAAATGCACCCATTATTGCACACCATTTGCAAATATAGATACCCCAGGTACCTCAGTATACTCTGAGCTGTATTCTGGATTTTTTTTGTAGCTCTATAATAACATGGGGTACAACACCTCATGTCTGTCTGTGTGACTGTCTGCCTGCCTGCCTGTGTGTGTGTGTGTGACTGTCTGTCTGTGTGACTGCCTGCCTGTGTGTGACTGTCTGTCTGTGTGTGTGACTGTGACTGTTTGCCTGTTTGTGTGACTGTCTGCCTGTGTGTGTGTGTGTGTGTGTGTGTGTGTGTGACTGTCTGCCTGACTGTGTGTGTGACTGTCTGTCTGTCTGACTGCCTGTGTGTGTGTGTGTGTGTGTGTGACTGTCTGCCTGCCTGCCTGTGTGACTGTCTGTCTGTGTGACTGCCTGCCTGTGTGTGACACTGTCTGACTGCCTGTGTGTGTGTCTGCCTGTGTGTGTGACTGTCTGTCTGTGTGACTGACTGCCTGTGTGTGTGACTGTCTTCTGTGTGTGTGACTGTGACTGCCTGCCTGCCTGTGTGTGTGTGTGTGTGTGTGTGTGACTGTCTGCCTGCCTGTGTGTGTGACTGTCTGTCTGACTGCCTGCCTGTGTGTGTGTCTGCCTGCCTGTGTGTGTGACTGTATGTCTGTGTGACTGCCTGCCTGTGTGTGACTGTCTGTCTGTGTGTGTGTGACTGTGACTGTTCGCCTGTTTGTGTGACTGTCTGCCTGTGTGTGTGTGTCTGTCTGTCTGCCTGACTGTGTGTGTGACTGTTTGTCTGATTGCCTGCCCGTGTGTGTGTCTGCCTGTGTGTGTGTGTGTGACTGTCTGCCTGCCTGTATGTGTGTGTGACTGTCTGTCTGTGTGTCTGCCTGCCTGTGTGTGTGTGTGTGTGTGACTGCCTGTGTGTGTGTGTGTGTGTGTGTGTGTGTGAGACTATCTGACTGCCTGCCTGTGTGTGTGTGTGACTGTCTGTCTGTGTGACTTCATGCCTGTGTGTGTGACTGTCTGTCTGTGTGACTGCTTGCCTGTGTGTGTGACTGTGGCTGTTTGCCTGTTTGTGTGACTGTCTGCATGTGTGTGTGTGTGTGTGACTATCTGCCTGACTGTGTGTGTGACTGTCTGTCTGATTGCCTGCTTGTGTGTGTGTCTGCCTGTGTGTGTGTGTGTGTGTGTGTGTGACTGTATGTGTGACTGCCTGCCTGTGTGTGTGTGACTGCCTGCCTATGTGTGTGTGTGTGTGTGTGTGTGTGTGTGACTGTCTGCCTGCCTGTGTGTGTGTGTGAGACTGTCTGTCTGTCTTTGTGACTGCCTGCCTGTGTGTGACTGTCTGACTGCCTGCCTGTGTGTGTGACTGTCTCTCTGTGTGACTGCCTGCCTGTGTGTGTGTGTGTGTGACTGTCTGTCTATGTGACTGTCTGCCTTCCTGTGTGTGTGTGTGTGACTGTCTTTCTGTGTGTATGTGTGTGACTGCCTGCCTGTGTGTGTGTGTGTGTGTGTGAGAGAGAGACTGTCTGTCTGTGTGTGTGTGTGTGTGTGTGACTGCCTGCCTGCGTGTGTGTCTGTGTGTGTGACTGTCTGTCTGTCTGTCTGTGTGTGTGACTGTGACTGTTTGCCTGTTTGTGTGACTGTCTGCCTGTGTGTGTGTGTGTGTGTGTGTGACTGTCTGCCTGACTGTGTGTGTGACTGTGACTGTTTGCCTGTTTGTGTGACTGTCTGCCTGTGTGTGTGTGTGTGTGTGACTGTCTGCCTGACTGTGTGTGTGACTGTCTGTCTGTCTGACTGCCTGTGTGTGTGTGTGTGTGTGTGACTGTCTGCCTGCCTGCCTGTGTGACTGTCTGTCTGTGTGACTGCCTGCCTGTGTGTGACACTGTCTGACTGCCTGTGTGTGTGTGTGTCTGCCTGTGTGTGTGACTGTCTGTCTGTGTGACTGACTGCCTGTGTGTGTGTGTGACTGTCTTCTGTGTGTGTGACTGTGACTGCCTGCCTGCCTGTGTGTGTATGTGTGTGTGTGTGTGTGTGTGACTGTCTGCCTGCCTGTGTGTGTGACTGTCTGTCTGACTGCCTGCCTGTGTGTGTGTCTGCCTGCCTGTGTGTGTGACTGTATGTCTGTGTGACTGCCTGCCTGTGTGTGACTGTCTGTCTGTGTGTGTGTGACTGTGACTGTTTGCCTGTTTGTGTGACTGTCTGCCTGCGTGTGTGTGTGTGTCTGTCTGTCTGTCTGCCTGACTGTGTGTGTGACTGTTTGTCTGATTGCCTGCCCGTGTGTGTGTCTGCCTGTGTGTGTGTGTGTGTGTGTGTGACTGTCTGCCTGTATGTGTGTGTGACTGTCTGTCTGTGTGTCTGCCTGCCTGTGTGTGTGTGACTGTCTGTGTGTGTGACTGCCTGTGTGTGTGTGTGTGTGTGTGTGTGAGACTATCTGACTGCCTGCCTGTGTGTGTGTGTGTGAGACTGTCTGTCTGTGTGACTTCCTGCCTGTGTGTGTGACTGTCTGTCTGTGTGACTGCCTGCCTGTGTGTGTGACTGTGGCTGTTTGCCTGTTTGTGTGACTGTCTGCCTGTGTGTGTATGTGTGACTATCTGCCTGACTGTGTGTGTGTGTGACTGTCTGTCTGATTGCCTGCTTGTGTGTGTGTCTGCCTGTGTGTGTGTGTGTGACTGTCTGTCTGTCTGCCTGTGTGTGTGTGTGTGTGTGTGTGTGTGTGTGTGTGACTGTCTGTCTGTGTGACTGCCTGCCTGTGTGTGTGTGTGACTGCCTGCCTATGTGTGTGTGTGTGTGTGTGTGTGTGACTGTCTGCCTGCCTGTGTGTGTGTGTGTGAGACTGTCTGTCTGTCTTTGTGACTGCCTGCCTGTGTGTGACTGTCTGACTGCCTGCCTGTGTGTGTGACTGTCTCTCTGTGTGACTGCCTGCCTGTGTGTGTGTGTGTGTGTGACTGTCTGTCTATGTGACTGTCTGCCTTCCTGTGTGTGTGTGTGTGTGTGTGTGACTGTCTTTCTGTGTGTATGTGTGTGACTGCCTGCCTGTGTGTGTGTGTGTGTGTGTGTGAGAGAGACTGTCTGTCTTTGTGTGTGTGTGTGTGACTGCCTGCCTGCGTGTGTGTCTGTGTGACTGTCTGTCTGTGTGTGTGTGTGACTGCCTGCCTGCGTGTGTGTGACTTTCTGCCTGTGTGTGACAGTCTGCCTGTGTGTGTGTGTGTGTGTGTGTGTGTGTGACTGTCTGACTATGTGTGACTGCAATTGTGTGTGTCATTGTAGCTGTGCTGTTGTGTGTGCCTGTGCCTGTATGTGTGACGATCTGCCTTTAACTGAGTATGTGTGTTCCTATTAGCGTGCGTGAGTGTCTGCATGCCTGTAACCGAGTGTGTATGACTGTCTGCTTGTGACTGTGTGTGTGACTGTGTGCCTGTAGCTGTTCGTGATTGTGTGCCTGTAACTGCGTGTGATTGTCTGCTGTAACTGAGCATGTGTGACTGTCTGCCTGTAACTGTGTGTGTGTGTGTGACTGTCAGGCTGTAACTGAGTGTGTCTGACTGTCTGCCTGTAACTGAGCGTGTCTGACTGTCTGCTTGTAACTGTTTGTGTGACTGTCTGCCTGTGCCTGTGTATGTGACTGTATACAGGCAACTAGGTGGGGGGGGGGGACGCCGTGAAGACTTTTCGCACAGGGCGCCTAATTGCCTAAGGCCGGCCCTGACTGTAGTAACCCTTAATGGTTATCATAGCACTAACACTAAACTGACTTTTTATGCCCCATGGACAGTTTTGGATCCTCTTCTGATGTCACTGTCCTCTCACAGCATTGTACCACATAGGAAAGGGTGGCATTGCTGCCAGGACACTTCCCTGCCCACCTGAAACATCAAGGTGGACCTTCCAGGCTGGACCCGGCTCGCCATCCTGACTGTCAGCCAGTGTTGTGAGAGGTGGGAGGAAGATAGCTGGGAAAGACACCCAGTGGGACGGCATAACTTTAAATACAGGACAACCATGACAGAATGACTTTGTTACATAAAATATTAAATAGGTTAAATATTTTTATTTCATTTATTGCTTGCTACTTTTTTAAATCACTATATATCTCCCTTTTTTATTATTATTTATAAACATAGAAACACAGAATATGACGGCAGATAAGAACTATTCGGCCCATCTAGTCAGACCAAATATAGTCTCCTCCTTTACTGCATTGATTCCCTTTATGTATTTAAATGTTTCTATCATATGCCCCCTGTTTCGTCTTTCCTCCAAGCTATAAATGTTAAGATCCTTTAACCTTTCCTGGTAAGTTTTATCCTGCAATCCAGGAACCAGTTTAGTAGCCCTTCTCTGAACTCTCTCCAAAGTATCAATATCCTTATGAAGATACGGTCTCCAGTACTGCGTACGATACTCCAAGTGAGGTCTCACCAGTGTTCTGTACAATGGCATGAGCACTTCCCTCTTTTTACTGCTAATACCTCTCCCTATACAACCAAGCAATCTGAAATGTACCAACAAATTCTGCAGCGCTGTACAATGGGTTCTTAACCTGTTCTCTCTTTATAATAGACTTGTATGAAATTAACACTGTTATAAAGTACCAGTGTGTATTTATGTAAAGAGCAGTAGCAGCCAGCCATAACATTATTAATCAGAATTTACTCACAATATGAGAATTTTGTTATTCAAATCTGTGTTTCTCATATTAGAACTAAAAGTAGTTCAGTACATGTCTGCACTCTATATCTATATTTCAGTAGATGGCGCTAGAATAAAAATTTTTAATAGCAGCATAGAAGAAGAGATAAAGACGTTTGTAAATTCAGTACATTACAGACTTACCACCTCCATATATCCTGGGAGAAGTTGCTGCATACCCAGTGGATATCTATAATCAAATTGATCTATTAATATGCTGATAGCACCCCTACCCATTTTATTGATAGTCAGGTTATTTGATTAAATATTTTGTTTTGTTTAGGCCTCAATCACAATCTATTGTGTAATAATATTCATAATGAAACAGATGCCAACAAGTGGCTATCGAGGTTGTTATTGAGGTCAGCACAATTGCATTTTGACTTCTCTGATGTTTTTTTTAACAATATTTTCGTCGTTTTTGGTTTGTTATAATGTGGTCCTTTACCTTATGTCAAGCAGTCAAGCACAAGTGATCACAATCACTCTGGATAATATTTATATTGACGCATTAACAGAGAAATCCAAGAGCCAAACAATCCCAAAGAACCACTGACAATCGAAAAGTGAACAAATAACCACAAAATGATCAAGATTCAGGGCCACTGCTTTGAACAGTAAAAAAAAGTGATAAAAAGATTTTTGCTTACTTTTTTTTTTAAAGTGTCAAGTCTCACTGGAGACGTTACATCCTAAATGATCATTTAATCCAACACTTCCTACAGAGAAGGATTGGATCCAATGTTTCCCTATGAGTTGCATATGATGACGTTATACCTTATGCGATGGTGAGGGTGATGACCGAGTCAAACTTGGTCTTTCCAGTGGAAGCACCTCTAGAGGCTGTCAGGAACACAGTGACTAGAGGTGTCACTAAAAATAACATTGCTATTTCTACAAAGTGACAGGGGCACTGCAGATGTCTGGTTGACTTTAGTGGTCATTTAACAAAATTGCTGCCATCTGCAGCTCCTAAATTGCACATGATGATCGGATTGGCTGTCTATAACCTTCAACCTTTGATGGAAATTGCCATTTTGTTTGCCTGTAAAGGAACAATCCCGTACGAGTTTTAATTTGTTATAGGAGTTGGGAGTGTTCCTTTAATCTTGAGATTAGTGTGGAAAATTGTTTACAAAGTATCAATGTAGCCAGGTAGCCAAGTTATTGTCTAAAGATAGAGATTTGTCCTTTGTTGCTAGGGTTTATAATTGTGGCAGATTTGGTTTATTATTTTTCATATTTCAGCTAGTTTAACACTTGTGTGGAAATACTGTTATGTTGAAAATATAAAATCACCAAACTGTCCAAAACAGAACTTCTGGTCTTCCCTCCCTCAAGTGTTGCTACTCCCTTGTCTGTGTCCCTCCAAGTCAATGGCACTACCATCCGTCCATCCATCCTGTTTGTACTCCTACCTCTGATTCTTGCCTTAAAGACTTCTCTAGGGCTGCATCGTTCCTATGGAACACGCTTCCCGTTTCTGTTAGACTTTCACCCAATCTCAACTCCTTCAAAAGATCTTTGAAAACGTACTTCTTAGGAAAGCATATCAATTAAACTGTGACCAGCTTTCCCTCCCCGCACCCTCATTCCTCTCATGATACTGTCATTAAAAAAAAACCCTAAACCCTCAATGAATACTATCCTAGCAACCTACTTTCCTACCCTACCCTTACCCTTTGTGTCACTATACCCCACTCCCTCTAGCATGTAAGCTCATTGAGCAGGGCCCTCAACCCCTCTGTTCCTGTGCATCAAACTTTTCTGGTTACAAATACGTGTCTGTTAGTCCAAACATTGTACAGGACTATGGAACTTGTTGGAGTTTTATAAATAATAATAATCACCAAACGCAATTTGTTGGCATGATGTTTTAGGATTTACATAATGACCAAAGTATAGAACATTTGGAATCCATGTACAGCCATAGCTATTTATTTATGTATCATCAATGAAACTGATGTGCATTATCGTTTACAAAAACATAGAGGTTAATTCATTAAACAGTGAACTGATGATAGATGGAAATTATATTCATGCAATTCAAAGCTTGGAAGAAAAGTTAAATATTAAATGCAATAGTATGAATAGGCAAAAAAAAACACGATACAACACTGCGACGAATATTAAATAATGTTAGCGGTAATAGAGAAGCACGGCAGATTCTACAAGTTTTTTACTGGCACTCCATCCGGTGTGTGTTCCGTAACCACCCCAATCCAGAGCTGTAAAGTCTCCACACTGTCTAGGACTGGCCTCCGGGAAGTAACCCCCTCCTCCAATACAGTACTGCAAAAACAATGGACATCTTGGCATTATACTTTAAAATACTTTCAAATATTCTAATGGTAGATATTAGCTCAATTATACTGTAAATATTCTGCAATTTTATTGCTGGCATGTTGTCACCATCCTGTTTGCTACCTGCTTCACACACCCCCATCACCCGCCTGTAAGTTCACTAAGATTCACCGCTGCCCTCACCCATGACATAATTTGCTGAAAGAAACTGCGATATATCAAGATAGCCCCAACCCAAAACTGCTGGAAAAACATCATAAATAGGCATTTGCCGATGCACAACCAGGTGATAGGACCAACACTGCAGGAGGGCTCTTTATTTTATTAGGACCCCTAACACTACTGAGGTGTAGTGTTGGCACCTTGTAAAATAAAAAAAATAAAAAACAAATAGGTTTACACAATTTATGTTGGGTTCTAAAGAAGAATGTGGGGGTAAGATCTAGAAGTATGCATGTGAATGGTTCTTGATATGTCCAGGGGTACATGATATCAAACTTAAATATACAATCACTGAGCTCACCTCTTCTTAATGTAAATCTTTTATTTCAGCATGAATATGACTCATTAGACTCTCTGTTTTCTGCCATCTTTTTTCTTGGTGAGAATATGACGTTGCTGTAAAATTCCTACTGTCAGGAAGACTACATGTTGGAATATTTGGTATAAGTTTTCCCCTCTCATCCATTTGAGCTGACTTTGGAGAGCTGATCATGAGGATCCCAATAGTGTGAGTGACTTTTCATGTTTTATGTTTTTTGTGATTACATTAAGTTTAGTAGTAGCATTTAAATATAAATATTTATATAGCACAGGTGACACACTTTCTATGTATATTTTTTTCTGTTTTGTTTGGGCGCAGAGCAGCCAACATCCAGTATACACCACTGGTTCCACACTTACATGTTCTGTATCACAGCCGATAGTTTTTATGCCAGCACAAAGGGCTATAGCCGCTTTCTCATTATTAAACACTCGGAACTGAACAAATCCAGGGGTGGCAGCATCTAAGGAATAGAACAAAGTACCATTGATTTAAAAGTGAAAATCGATGTAGGTAGGGTCGACAGATAGACAGAGAAACTAAGAAAAGAGTGAGTAATGTATTATGGGAATTAATGCCTTTGAATTGTTCTTCTGGCATCATATAAAACGCAAGACCACAGGTCAAGTTGTCTATAAATGTCTCCAAAGTCACAAAATAGCATTATCTACTGTACTACGCACTTTGCTTTTATGTATTTTTATATTACATGATATTCTAGAGTTAGGATTTTATGATTAATGTAGGGTTAGAGTTATAGGATTATTCACTAAATGAAAAACTGTAGCGGATTTTAATCCATATGGCAACGTAAATAAAAACTTGGCTACTGCGACCTTCATTTGGCCATTGGGATATTACTTCTCAACATTTCTGAGTTTAATGCAAAACAAAAAAATTTACTTTCGGGGGAAAAAAAACAATATAAGTAAATAAAAAAGAAATAAATATAATCTTACTTTTTATATTTGGTGTGTAGTATTGAGCCGTTTTCTCAGGGTCACCAAAATCATACACCACTGGCTCAGCCGGTCCATTATTTTTAGGACATCCTCCAGTATTATATTTTACTGGAAATTTCTAAAGAAGATATAAAAAATGTTTATGCAAGTAATTATTCTAGTTTTTTAAATTTATTTAACAAGTAAAAAAATTTTTTTTTTATCTTAAGAATCTTATCACCTGCACTGCAGAGTCTACCAGACCTTTTTTATTGATATTGTGATATCTTAGTCTTTTTTTTTTGTTGTCAATTTTTGTTTTATTGAAGCATTGAGTGAGCGTTACAGAAAGGAAGAAAAGGAGATAAATACCTGCTAACAAGCGCAAAGATACAGTTAATAATAACTTTGGTATATTCTCACATGAGTGACTGCTTCATTTTATATTTTAAAGATAGGTAATCGCCTTGTCTAATTAGCTAGGTGAATACAATTATTATACATTAACATACAGCCTCTGCTTCTGGATTTCATCCTGCCCCTCATATAAACAATGTGCACAATCATAGATAGTATTGTTATATCAGTGCAGTTTAACTAAACCTGATTGTAAACTGTAACGTTCTTTGATAATGTATTTACTTATTTTTTTTTTTATTTTTTTTTACCAATTTACTCATTATTACATTAATTACTGCATTATTAATAATCATTGCAATGGCTATTGGATAAGGCTCCCCATAAAAAAAAAAAAAAATGCAAAGCAAGGTATGAGGAAATGCCCACTGGTTTAATTTTGTCCTGCATCTATGAGTTTATTACCGTGTACAGACCGAAGAGATTCCCTCCATTGGTAGATAGAAAGCCATTCTGTGTACGATATCGTAAAATAGAAGAGGTTTTCCATTGCGATAGTGGAGTCTTGTTTGGTACATGCCATAAGCCCAGGTCACTAGAGGAGATATCATAATAGCCAGGATTCTGACAACAAATAGTCAAATGTAAGACTTATTCACAATCACATCTTGCATCATAACATTTTATGCAGCACTAGAAAATTCTCTACTCTTGCATTCAAAACTACACACATAAAGAAAGTACATAAACTGCCCAATCTGAGCCAGTCTTACCGAGATCTACGCCCCAGGACATCACGGTGTCAAAACTCTCAATATTCCGCATTAATTATGGAAAATAAATTCATGTACTATGGAATTCTGGAACATAATCTGTCCATTGAAATAACAAGCAGGTCATGAAACATTTGCTAAATTTAATAAAAATCTTGAGCAACCCTGCTCATCCAGCAGAAACAGAATGTGTACTTACCTCCATACAGTACACGATACTGTTATATGCTGTTCTTTTTGAGTTCCAGGCAGAAATGGCAGAAGCGAAGGCCTGCAACCTACCATCTCCCTACACACATTGGCCTGCATGAGCTAATAGAACCTATCCCGCCATTGGGTGCGCTGGAGCAGGAACCAGAAACTCGCTAAAATACAGCTGACCTGCTCTCAAATATAGGGAGGAGATTGCAGACACCACCGTGGGGGACAACAATTGAATCAAGAGAAATCTGGGCATTGCTCCAGCTCAACTCAACTCAGATGTGACAGCTCCAGCCACCAAGCAAGATATTAAGAACTTTCTAACAGATACTCAGATGCTGATAGCTGCTAATTTTGAGGTAGTTAAGGCTGATGTGCTGGTGGTCATGGATAGAGTATGTTCCTCTGAAAAAGACATCCTTAGTCATACTAAGCACTGCTCAGCATGAGAGGTGTTTAGCTTCATACCTCCCTCAACCCCCTGATATCCCTCCCCACATGGCTCCCTTGGTTGGGGGTCACAAAGGCAAAAGTCTTGTTATCATCATGATGCAATTCTGACTATAGCTTACATTGGTGTTATATTATCTCAGCCAAACCCTATCACATAACACTGCAGGCTCCTTACTCATACTCAATTGCCTATGCATGACAAATTTTGAAGCTTGTAGTTAGCCTACTAATTTCCAGTGAGACACTTTTTTAATTAGTTATGTTTTATGCTCTCACAGTTTCATAACTGTTTATTACCTCATTACTCACATGTCTCCTATTCATATTCTCCTAATGCCTGTCAAATGTTGTTTTCACTCAATAAAAAATGTCATGATGAAAAAATAAATCTTTGTTTCAAGAAAATGATTACAAGACCAATACATCTGAATATCTGTTACCTTGTAGTCATCACTGGTAGCTCCATCCGGTGTACCAAATGTGGCATAGTTGGCCCAGTTACCATCTCCTTCTGGATTGTTTTCATTGTTGCCTCCCTGGCTGGACCAGCGATCTCCAACAGTGCACTTTCCAAGTAGGTTATTCTCATGAATACTGGCCACCAGAGTCCAGCCACCACCATCCGTTGTCATATCACAGAATGTCTGGTAGGATACTCTATCCTTAGTTGTCAGGGTATAAATTCCATCTGGGAGGAATTGTGAAAAGTGTAAAAATGGGAAAACATGAGAAATATGTATGAGCAAAGAAAGTCTGTATTATATTCTGAAATGGCTTGCGCTTATTGTGCAGAGCTATGGGCCGGTTGGCAGATCAGAAGGTCTCTCTTGACTGGCCCAACATCTTTACTGAAACTGAGAAAGAAATGCTTTCATTAATGGCATAACATGTTTTTTGGTGTAAGAATTAGGGAACTTGCTTGTTTAGGAGTTTATAAAAGATTAGTGAAAAATACATTTGATTTACTAACTCAACATCTACAAAACCAGACCTATGAAAAAGCTTTATTGGTCAAATTTACTTGTCGGGTGACAGTGTTTATGCTGTTAATGGCATTGCTTTTTTTTGGAGAAAGAGAATAAGGTAGTAAAATGAAGAACTCAAATTCTTACCAGGGCGCCTAAATTTAACCCTGAAAGCTGCACGCCATGTACACTTTTGCTCACCTTTAGCATTATTGTCATGCCTTAGGATTTCCTTGCAGCTCTGATATCTGTAGATGCTGAAGTCATTTTGATTGTTTGTTCTGTCATCAGTCCAACAGGCAAGCATATTCAGAATATTCAGCTTTTTCTGATTAAGGGGGGCATCTGGAGAAACATAAAAAAATAACTCCTTTGAAATGTGTCCTATAGTTAAATTTAATTTATTTCCATCTATTATTTCAGATGTGATTTTCTTTGATGTGCTTTAGGACCCTTGTGGTCAGATTGGGAGAGGACTTTTAGAAATTTGCTATTGTGGTCTAAATCGTGCAAGTCTCTCGTCAACTCACTATTCGTTAAATTATAAGAAATATAGCGATCCGATTCAGGAGATTTTAGGGGCCTGCTCTCCAGATCGAATGTCCGGCAGTTGCCCTTCAAAAACCACTGCATTCATCAGTGAGCAATTTTCCTATATGCCCAAATTTTTGCCTTCTTGTATAGTTTTCTTGCAGCAGTTTCCCCCTCTCTCTTAAAAGGTCATGGACTGCTATTAGCTCTGTGGTAATAAGTTCAGGCTACAAAAGAGTATAGAAAAATAATTTAATTATTTTTTTAACATTTTGGTATTTTGGGTTTATTATTCATAAAAATGTTAAGGCATTGCTTATTTGGTAGAATCAAAAATGATTTCTACCACATGAGCACATCTTAAATTTGGATGAGTGGGGATGCAGTGAAAGAAGGATCCCAACAGAGGAAGCAAAACATTAATTGGGGAGGAAAGTTTGCTGTAATGAATATATTGTATGTTATAATGTGGAAATCTTTTAAAAACAAGGGCACCATTTTTTTATTAGACCGGGGCAGCATACTATGGTCAGCCAGACTTGCCTGTAGCAGGTGAGCAGACAGTTAATGGAGTGTGCATTAGATTTTATGAAGCCTCCTCTCTTACAGAGCTAGGAAATAATCCAACTACTGAAGGAAAATATAATAATTTCGGGAAGATATATCAAAATGTTATGTTTCATAAAGTGGTGCAAAAAAACTAAAATAACGTGCCTGCTGTTTTCACTGGTTTCCATGGTGACTGCCCCACTTAGTACTTTAGACAACCTTTACAAAGGTAAACACTTTTGACACAATTTCCCCTCACTGCATGTGACTTACACAGCCTTCCTAAACACTTCCTGAAAAGAGACAGCTAATGTTTAAACTTCCTTTATTGCACAGTCTGTTTAATTTAGAATTTATTTTTTATGTGAATGAGATTTTTATTTTGCAACAAATTAGTAGACATGAGAAAGGAGCATGCAGGTCCTCAACTATAGATATGATTAGTAAAAGAATAGTGGGGGAAAAAAAAAAACGATTTTGTTAGCCACTCAGGGCAAAAATAAGGTGTATAAACAGGAATATGGATTATCAGATAATATATATCAAAGTCCTGTAAACAAAACATAAAGTAACATATCTGTTAAAACAGATAAACCATATGTGAATGATGGGCATCCTTGAGTCCTGAGTTGGCGGAAGTAAAACGTAAATGGATATACATCACTAACCAAAAAATCATCATACAGTATGTAGCCGAGGGACAGGGGACACTCTTAGCACCCTTTTACATAGGTGTAATTTGTGAAGAGCAAAAAGTCTTTAAAGCGTTTCAGCTGTGTGTACATCAGTCTGTGTATAAACTAGAATTTCTTATCTCCTGTTAATTAAAGTTTAATTTACAGAGTAGGAGATAAAAAAAACTCTGAAACCATTTTGTTTTTATGCAGGCTGTGTCAGTCACAGCCAGGGGAGGTAACTCCTTAATGCAGAGAAATGAGACTTCCGAAACATTATTTATATACCATAACTGTTTCATTATTCTAAAGTTGTTTTGATGCCTACAGTATCCCTTTAATTTTAAAATAAAGCTGAAAAAGAAACTCTACAACTTACTCTACACTCTCCCTCTGACATCATTTATTTTCTTGCCTCATAGAGAAGCATTTCATTGGTGTGGCAGACCTGGCATTAGTCCCTGGGGTTGCCCGAACCCATATTGAGTTCTTGCGAACAGATCCGTAACCTCCTATTCTGGAACCGAACAGAACTGGTGTGGTCCCCCCTGTTATTGACTTAGAACACCGACCACCCCTGGCTGTTAACCACAATTAAGTACTTGAGTGCTACATTTTGTCTCCTGAACACAGGCAGCGGTACTTGGTCGTCGAGTGTGTGGGACACATTTTGGCTACACGTTCTCGCAAACCCCTGTCAAGATCGTACTGCTGCCTGTATACTTTCCCAAACAACTACACAAACCACGTTCAGGAGATATGATCTACCGACTTGGGGGTTCATTTGCTACCTGAGAGCCAGGGGGAGTGTTAGTCGGCGTTTGAGCAGGAACTCTCAAAACAAGACCGGCCACTGCCCTGGATTCTTTGGATATTTTGGGGGGGCATCACCTCGTTGCCAGCCAGTGAAATCTGCTCTCGAATAGGGATCCTGTTCCACCGAATGTGTTAATTAGGAAGGGGAGGGAGTGAAGGGTGTGGACAAAGGAAGGAAGTGGCAGTAAGGATTATAGGAAGGCTGGGAGAGATCAAATGAAAGACAGAGGGTAGATATAGGCCTCCCCTTGCAGACGAATTCCCAGCGCTGCTCATTTTGTCTGTCGTGACAGATGTAATTTTTGCACAGAATTAAGATTAGGTAGTCCACAACCAGGGCCAGTGCTGCCATAAGTTGGCACAGGCGGACGCCTTAGGGTGCGCCGGCCCAAGGGGCGCAAAGATGTCCAGGTGACCTGTGAGAGCACAGAGAACCCCTCTCCCGCCAGTCACTCTCCGTGAAGATTGCAGAATCCCCGTCTTAATAATTATCCCACGGCCAAGTTTGCTGCCTCTACCTGGGAAAGGTGGATGGGAGCTTCGAGGAGCAGCTGCAGCTCGCAGCCAATCACTAATGAGTTGAGAACTGCTGGGATATATGATATCATATCCCAGTGGCCGAGTACTGTGAACAGAGAAGTCTGGGCAACTTTAATTGGGCAGCAACTCCTAGTCACTGGTAGGACTCTGTTTAAGTAGTTGAACAATTATACGAAACAATAAGTGAATGAGTGTAAAAGCCAGTGTGTGTGTGTATAAGAGCCTGTGTGTGTGTGTATGTGTTTGTGTGTGTATAAAAGCCAGTGTGTGTAAGAACCAGTGTGTGTGTGTGTATGTGTGTATAAGAGCCAGTGTGTGTGTATGTAAGAGCCAGTGTGTGTGTGTATGCAAGAGCCAGTGTGTGTGTGTGTGTAACCAAAGTGTGTTTAAGAGTCTGTGTGCATAAGAGCCAGTGTGTGTAAGTGCCAGTGCATTAGTGTATATGAGCCAGTGTGTGTGTGTGTATGTAAGAGTAAGTGTATGTGTATAAACGCCTGTGTGTGTTTTAGTGTGTGTATAAAAGCCAGTGTGTGTGTAAGAACCAGTGTTTGTGTGTGTGTGTGAATAAGAGCCAGTGTGTGTAAGTGCCAGTGTATTAGTGTGTATGAGCCCGTGTGTGTGTGTAATAGTGAACGTGAGTACGTATAAGCCTGTGAGTGCATGTGTGTGTATAGATTAAAGGGACTCTCCAGGGAGGTGATTTTACTCACCTCGTTCCAGCGCCGGGAGCCTCGTGAAGCCGCGCCCCCTATTTCGTCAAAATGACGAAATAGGCAGGCGCGAGCAGGGAGCAATCAGACGCTTCCATTTGGAAGCGTCATTGCTCCCTTGTGTGCATGCGCGGCTTCGCCGCACATGCGCACATACTTCAGAGGGCGGCATTCATGCCGCCCTCTGAAGTGCTGAGCGCGGTGTGCGCAGCTGCGAGCTGAGCTGAGTGACAGCTCAGCTCGCGGTCTTTGCCCGCCCCCCTCCTCCGCTGACAGGCTGGAGAGAGAAGGCGCGCACACAGTGCCTTCTCTCTCCTGAACACGTCAGACGTATTTTAATACGTCTGACGTGTACAGGGCCTTTTTAGGGCCCTGCGTGATAGGAAGTCCCTCTAGTGGGCGTCACTCAGACGGCCACTGGAGGTTACATAGTTACATAGTTACATAGTTACATAGTTAGATAGCTGAAAAGAGACTTGCGTCCATCAAGTTCAGCCTTCCTCACACCTGTTTTTTGCTGTTGATCCAAAAGGCAAAAAAAAAAAAAAAAAACAGTTTGAAGCACAATTTTGCAACAAGCTAGGACAAAAAATTCCTTCTTGACCCCAGAATGGCAGTCAGATTTATCCTTGAATCAAGCAGTTATTACCCTACATTGAAAGATTATATCCTTGAATATTCTGTCTTTGCAAGTATGCATCTAGTAGCTGTTTGAACATCTGTATGGACTCTGATAAAACCACTTCTTCAGGCAGAGAATTCCACATCCTGATTGTTCTTACAGTAAAAAAACCTTTCCTTTGCCTTAGACGAAATCTTCTTTCTTCCAGTCTAAATGCATGGCCTCGTGTCCTATGTAAAGTCCGGTTTGTGAATAGATTTCCACACAATGGTTTGTATTGGCCCTGAATATATTTGTATAATGTTATCATATCCCCTCTCAGGCGACGTTTTTCTAAACTAAATAGGTTTAAATTTGTTAACCTTTCTTCATAGCTGATATGTTCCATTCCTTTTATTAATTTTGTAGCCCGCCTCTGCACTTTTTCTAGTGCCATGATATCCTTCTTTAGAACAGGTGCCCAAAATTGCACAGCATATTCAATATGTGGTCTTACCAGTGATTTATAGAGAGGCAAAATGATATTCTCGTCCCGATAATGAATGCCCTTTTTCATGCATGACAATACCTTACTGGCCTTGGCCACTGCTGATTGACATTGCACATTGTTGCATAGTTTGTTATCTATAACAATTCCCAAGTCCTTTTCGTGTGTTGTTATCCCTAATTCACTTCCATTAAGGGTATACGTTGCTTGTGTATTCTTTACGCCGAAGTGCATAACTTTGCATTTTTCAACATTAAATTTCATCTGCCATTTGAGTGCCCAGTCCTCCAGTCTATCTAAATCCTTCTGCAGCAAAGTAATATCTTGCTCACATTGTATTATTTTACAAAGTTTTGTGTCATCTGCAAACACTGAAACATGACTTTCAATGCTGTCTTCCTATCAATCAATGTAAACACTGTATTTTCTTTGAAAATACAGTGTTTACATTAGATTGCCTGCAGGGAGCTATAGATAATACCTGAACAACTACATTAAGCTGTAGTTTTTCAGGTGACTATAGTGTCCCTTTAATAAAGTTTGTCATTGAGAGTGAACATGGGTCAGTTAGCGATATAGTTTGTCGGAGAGTAATAGATATAGATCTATACAGTACAGAGAAGAGTAAGAAAATCAGAGGTGGGAGAGAGACACAAAGGTGGGTAAGAGACAAAGGGGGCAAAAGAGATAAGATACATTAAAGGGGGGAAAGACATTAAGAACAGGGATAAAATACATAAAGGGGTTAAGAGGCCACCAAAGGTGGAATATTGACAAACAGGGGACACAATATGCAAAAAGGTAAAAGAAACATAAAGGCGGCAAGATGCACAAAAGGGGAAAAAATCATTAAGATGGTCAAAAGTGGGAGCTAATAGGCGCACAGGTGTAAACAAATTTTAGGGGCGGCAAAATGCATCTTCATCAGTGTAAACAAAAATCTTTGCACCGACCCTACCCACAACTCTGCCAAAGTTATATGTTCCGTGGGTGCAACATAGCCCCCAGTTTAAAAGTGCAGATTACTTTGTATGTGCAGCGTTTAGAGTAGAAATTATGCACATACAGATTCTTGCAACCATGACCACTTCTAAAAGCATAAATGAATAGAGCGGTTTTACCCCTTAATCTTTCACCTCTGTCAGCATCCACATAGTCCATAATCCTTTCACAACTTGATTGCATAACGATCTATATTAAAACGAAAGCTGCTTGCAGTATAGTCTAGTTATCTCTGTCTTTAATCTCTATAGTTGCTGTCTATAAAGAGAACACGTCTATCCCATACATATAGCTTAATTTACTTACTGCAGGCAGCAGAGTATCCTGTGAAGGTTAGTGTGAGGCTCAGCAGTAGCAGACTGTACATCAGCATTTTGCACACAGCAGGCAAAGGATCCCTGTATTAGAAATTGATAATGAGTGAGGATGATTAACTAATTATATATATTTAGATATTTAACATCTCAAACATTCTACATTCTATTACATGATGGCATGCATTGTATCAGGGATTTATCATCATTTGTACAGCGCTACGGAACTTGTTGTCGCTTTATAACTAATAATAATAATAATTGTCCTACTACATCCTAATGAGAAGATCGTACTGCAACTATGTGGGGTAATATGTTGCGTTAAGGAATCACTTACCAAAGCCAGGAATTTTCTCTTGAGTCAAAAATCGTAAATAAGATGTTTACTTAAATAGTTATGGGTATATCATTTACCCTCCCACATTTAAGAACAATTCATTTTGATTGGTCGGAAGGCAAGAAACATGGTATCTGATTTTGCATTGTTTTATAGATGTTGGGAGGCTCAATCTTAATCACCAGTTCTTAGTGAAATCTTAGCATCTGTTTCCTATTCCTTGACTTAGGACGTGTACAATACATAAACAGGATGAGAATTTTGACTGCTCTATTAAGTTTAGCAAGAGTAATGTTTAAATCTCTTTTCCTCATTGATGCCCAAGGGGTAGCAATGCAATTTAATGGATCATTCCACTAAAACCCGTGGTTAGTAATGAGAACATTAATTTTCCCTCGGTTTGCCAATATTTGGATTTTATTATTTAATGGATGGTGGTATGCATTAAGATAGCCTTTTAAATGTCAGTACAAATAGTTTGATTATCTTTACTTCATCTTCAAAATATCTATCGCTTTACCAGAAGAACTGGGCTGTGCTCTCCACTGTTTTCAAGTTTTGGAAAGAGGGTTTGGCGCATAGAATAATACCTTCCTTCATTCAAATAGAAAGTGTCAGAGATATTTGCTTCAGTTTGTTGAATGCAGACATATGTGGCGTTGAATCAAATAAGTGCTATTTACAAAGTTCCAAATTTAAAACATCAAAAACAGAATTCGATTTTTTTATTTATTTTTTTAATTGAATGCAAAACATGTGCTAATACTTCTGTTACCCAAATTTCCCAATGTGATCCAGGCCCAGTGGGGCAAACATTATATTGAAAAAAGAGAAAATCCTGGCGTTCTCACAGCCACATAACAAATAGAGAGAACAGTTCAACTTACTCTCTTCTACTGAGCCGTGTGGGTCTAGAAATTGGGCTCCATGTTCCCATAACTTTGTTCTGAAATCCCTGTATATATTTTCTCATAACCTGTTCTCTCTGCATATATGTAATTGGTCTGTATCACACTTACATTGTTATTTAGTAGCAGCATGTATATTTATATCCACAGTGTAAAGTAGCAGCAATGAGCAACACATTTAATTAGAAATTATCCCAATATGGTTCTTACTTTATTTAAGAAATGCTTTTCTCAAATTTGAATTAGAGTCGCTTAGACATTTTGTGGACTGTGAAATTATCTCAATAGACTGTGCTAAAATAATATTATTAATCACAGACAGCATAGAGTAAGCGAAAAGTACAATTGACTAAATCGAGAAAGTTTTTACTTTCTCCATATTTTATCTGAGAGGTTTCTGCTTTATGTGTCTTGACTATATCTCCAATCCGATTATCTATATGTTATCTGTCCCAAAGAGAAATTAACAATGTTAACTCAATCCCAATTACACCATTCAGGTGTTTTTGAAAACACTCTTTTGCTGATTAAATGATGCAAATGAAGACATCCATTTATTAAAGGGAAACTATAGTGCCAGGAAAACAAACTCATTTTCCTGGCACTATAGCGTCCCCCTATGTCAAGGCCCCTTCCTCCCCTCATAGTGCAGAAGGGGTTAATAACTCCTTTTGTCACTTACCTGGGTTCAGAGCAGATGTCTCTCGGAGCCGGCGGAGGAGACATAATGCGCAATGGGTGCGCTCGCATTAGGATTTCTAATATTCAATGCTTTCCTATGGGGATTCCTGTGATGCTGGAAGTCCTCATGCATAGCGTAAGGACGTCCAGCATCATTTAGGCCACCAAAAGTTGCCTCTAAGCCCAGAAGTCCTTCCAGTGGCTGTCTACCAGAGGAAGGATTAACCCTAGCAGATAATTATTGCAGTTCATAAAAACTGCAATAATTACATACTCAGGGTGATGGGATATTGCACCCAAAAGCTGAAGTGGTCTGGGTGCGTACAGTGTCCCTTTAAGTAAATAAGCAGGTTTGTTTATTGAATACAAAAGAACGCATGTAAACATATATCTAAATGCAAAAGAAAGGATGCAGATACAATATATATTTAAATGAAAAAGAAAGGATGCAAAAAGTGTACAAAATTGATACATCACCGATTAATGCAGAAAATCAAGCTCCAGGCTCGCACTTTTAGCTGGAAAATCCTGCTTCAGATTTTTCCAGGAGTCTCAGATTAATCGAGAAGTCCAGTGCAGTGCATCCACTCACAGGTGAGGCTTTGGGCAAAATAACGGAAAATCACAACATTTTAAAGTTTTTTCAATATAACTTACGTAGCTAATATATGTAAGCGACATGCGCAGATCAACCATGCGAGCGTGCAGCTTATCAAACACACAAGATGTCCAGATGCCCAGATGTTGCGAGTCCAGTATGATAAGACACCCACACCTTATCTGAAAAATTCTGGAATTCTGGGCAGTGTGCCCAGAATATTGCAACATCATAGGATGCTAGAGTTCATAGCTACATAACTTTAAAAAGCAATGATCAATATATTCATGTAATTATCAATACAAACTCTTTTGTCATTTTCGATTTGGCAAAGAGCCTGTTGCGAGTCAGGTGTTTCCGATGCTATTAACTTGAACAGGGATAGTGTCGTGTGACTTTTTTATGTATCTATATTTACGTGTGACTTTTTTTAACAAAGTATCTATAGCAGCTGTTCTTTTCTTTATCTGTCTTACCAAGTTATGGATGTCCAATGAAGGATATGCAAGGCACAGATCTTACATTTTTTTGTTTGTCTTGTTATGGCATTTAGTTTATTATATAATTGCCAATTAGACTAACCACCAATATGTGTTGGACCTGTCAACTGTCTCAGGTCAAAACCATATATCTACTTGACTTTAAACTAAGTTTTTTTTGTTGTTGTTTTTTTTTTTAATTCTTTATTTTTGCGAGTTTTTGCAAATAATACAACTTGTCATGTGAGTAACTAATAAACAATACATCGTAGCTGGCTACACATCACTTGGCTGAACCTACTCAATTTTTGGTTATGGGCTAAGACACCCAGATTCGCCTATGGGCTGCTATGAGGCGTAAGATTTGGGGGGCGCTAGTATTAGGCTTCTTGTGCCTTGTGGCTAAATGTTGCAGTGCATTGAAACATGTGCTTCTAGGAAGACGCTTGTGGTGAGTAAATGCAGGTGGGTAGCCTTCTGTGGCTGGGGAGTTTTTAAGGTACACAATCACACAAAAATAAATTCAGTGTGGAAGCAAAGTGATAATAGTCCAAAAGCAGCTGTAACACCAATACGGAGTCTCACTTTTCTGATCAGAAAATTCAATAAAAACAGGGGGGTAGGTGCAGCGCTTCAGTAATCCTTGACAAGGTATATGTGAAGAGAACCAGAGAAGGAATAATAGTGTAGTATTTAAAACTGTAGTGGTGATAAGTATAATAAAAGATGTGCACTCACACTTTCCTGGAGCTTCAATACAGCTCCAGTGTATGCGCCTGGGCGGAATAATCCCCGCCTATGGATCAAGTGCAGAGGTAATTCTTCGAGTTATAGGTGCGGTAGGGGTTATCCTCATAAAAAACAAACAAATAAAAATGGGGAAGTATGTAGAGCTATGTAGCAAGTGTAGGTAAAAACTATAAAATGTGCACTCATGTGTAATGGAGCTGTAAAACCTGGCTCCTCTGATAGCGCTTGAAGTGGTATGATCCCCACTCAAGGATACAGGTGTTAATGCAAATTCTTCCCTCCGTGTATATGTGGAGATAAACAAACAGAACCACAATAGTGTACACCGTAAAAAAGGAGTGTAAACAGAAATAAATCATTTAAGCCTACTCACATGCTAATGAGCAAGTTCCGGTTTTATCAATCCAAAGCGCTTGGGTGCTATGATCCCCACCAGGGATATAGCTCCAATCAATCCGACAACTGCAAAGTAAGGTCCAATTAAAAAAAGTACTTAAAAATATAATAAAAAATACAATATATAATAAAATAGTGATAAAAAGTTAAGTGTTTGGAACACTTTTGATAAAGCCTATCCAAGGAGAAACGCGTTAAGTGTATTGTTTATAAAACTTTTTTTTATCACTATTTTATTATATATTGTATTTCTTTTATTATATATATTTTTTATCAATGTAGAATTAAAGTTAATTTGATTCGATTTGAAAACATAAGAATATCCATGGCAAGTGGAAAAGCTATTTCAATATAGTTGTCCATGGGCGAACTGTTAGTTACTAGAGTTCAATTTATATCTTGTTATACAGTCCAGACCAATATGGTTTATTTAGGCACTACTTCACATATAGGCAACCTATCAAGCTGTAATTTTCTATATAAATATTAATAAAATTAATACAACTTTGAAAGCACAATATATTTTAATAAATACACTTTTTTATTAATATGCATCCCTTTATATGGCATCCATATAATACAGGGAGCATTTACCAGGGTTCTTTACCAGTTGGGCAGTAAAGGACCATACCGCTATGTTACATTAAACAAGTTCCACATTAGGATAAGTACTGAAGGGAAGGGATGAGTACTGACTGGGGAGGTAAACGATTTATTAACAGAGTGGAAGGAGAAGGAATGATACTCAACTGTTTTATTTCACCAATGTCTAGACTTACAGCTAAAGAGGAAGAGTTTCAGTGGTAGAGAAGTACGGGCCAATATCTTAAATCTTAAAAGCAGTTTTAACCCGTCTTTGATATTATTTGATAAATTCCATTAAGAGTGAGGAGGGACAACTAAAAAAAAAAGCTCACAAGGTCCTTAAAGGACAATTTCAAGTGCCAAAACTATTAAAGCCACTTGCAGTGGTTAATTCTACAATGAGTGTCCTGGTACTGTCTCAACATAACCTGCCAGTCTGCTCTGCTAATTATCGCAGTTTGACACTTCTCTGGGTCCTGCTGTGCACAGCTTTCTTCTCAAAGCCTTTCCCAAAACTGGTCAGTGGTTGTAGATGGTGCCATCTGTGCCATATTTCAGCTGGTTTAGAGTTTAGCACACATGTGTAAATACTGTTACTTTTAAAATACAGAGTCAAACAAAATGTGTTAGTACAGTGTTTTATTGCTTGCATAGTAATTAAACATAGAAATACATTAAACCCACGTATTAATATGTCACTGGTAGTAATTGTAAACAGCATTTCATGGGAGTTGAATCAATAAACTGTGAATCGTAGCTAGATGAAAATCAGGTCAGTTTTCAGTACTCTGGGGACATGTTAAATGCATTAATATGAATAACAAGAAAAGGGTAGAACATTACTTCAGGAATCCAACGGATAGTAGAAGATATTAGCGGTAATAGAGCAGCACGGCAGATTCTACAAATTGTTTACTGGCACTCCACCCAGTGTGTGTCCCGTAACCATCCCAATCCAGAGATTTAAAGTCTCCACAATGTCTAGGATTGGCCTCCGGGAAGTAGCCCCCTCCTCCAATACAGTACTGCAAAAACAATGGACATCTTTTCATTATACATAAAACATCCTTAGAAATATACTAAAGTGTTAAGTTAAAGGTATCTTTCCTCTAGGCACGTATTAGAGGCATTTTAATATATAATTCTGCTATTGCTGACAGGCTACCATCACTCTCTCTGCTACCCTACCTCGTCCTCTGTTACCCTTACCTTCTACACCATAGCTGTAATGTCCCTCAAACACACCACTGCCCTAACCTATGATACAGTGTGATGGGTAGAATCGGGATATAACATCATGTGTCCCCTCGTGTAGCTGCTAGAACAGTTTGTAGGTCTTTGCTGAAAGAAGAACAGCAATGTCTTAGATATACTATAGATGGGAAGGATAGATTAGAAGATGAAGAAAGTGAGAAGATCGGGAGATAGAGTATTGGGGAAAGGATAGACCAAGAATTCTAAACCAATGTCTTCATTCTTCAGTGCCAACATACATATCCATATCTGACACTAACACTCTACATAAATACATACCTTCCTGCATTCACCCAAAATCACTCCATAGAAATTCACCCATACTTTCACACACACACGCATTCATACATTTCAACTGTTCACAAGTAGACCCATGCCATTGTAGCAAGATGACTTCCTAGTATCTTGTTCCCAGGCACGACACTCAGCCCTGGGAGCTCTTAGTCCTTACCAGGACTTTTCCCCTTTTCATCCCCTGCAAGCTGGAACAGCAAAAACAGGGGTTAACTCTTCTCTCCCTCTAATAACAGGATGACACACAGTTTGGAGGTTTAAATACTGGCTTCTCACCAGGCTGAGTTACACTCTTTATTCAATACAGGCTTCTTTTATGCACAGAGCTCTGAAGGGGTTCTCCATTCCACATAATACACTTCCCTTAGTCCCAGGCAGGAGGGGACTGGTGATCGGATGTACAGAGCCGTAGATATCAGTGTCAAAAGTCTGGGGCTCAAGGCTCTGTACATCCCAGAAATTAGTTCCATGGTGTTGCTTGGTTTAGTCCGGTGAATTCAAACTTTGCACCCAAACCAAGCAACAACCAATCAGCTGAAAGGGCGCAAACCAAATCATGCCAATCAGCATTCAGGGGAGGAAGGAGTTTCGCCGCCCACTCCAAAGAAAGGACCCGAAACTCAGCTGCACCAATTGGTGCTCGGGGAGGAGGGGGGTTTGGATGCCCAATCAGGGCAAAGGTCGCAAAACCAAATTGCACCAATCCGCTGAAAGGTTCGAACCCTATTCGCACCAATCAGCACCCAGGGACGAGAGGGGTTTCGCCTCACAATCAGACGGAAGGAAGCGAAACCCCGTTTGAACAAGCGCTTCTTCTTGGATTGGTCGCCTGCTCCCTGCGGCGACCAATCAGCACTTTACTCGCGCCGACCACCCAGAAGAATGGCGCGAACCCAGTTTGAATGGGCACTCCTTCTCCCACTGGTCGGCGCAGACTTCCATGCGGCCAGCAGTAACCCTGCGGCCGTGAGACCGACTCACAGCCCCAGGGACTCGCTGCAGGCATCCGCCGGAGAGAGGTTTCTCCTGGGCAGCCACAAGCCTAGCCTCGTAGCTCCCAGGTAGGGGACAAGGGACCAGTGATTACAGCTCCTTTCAGAGCGGGTAGGACGGTCCCCGACACGAGGACCAAAGACAGGGTGCGCAGGCTGGTTCGGTATACGAATGCTGCCCCCTGGTGGCGTTCGTTAGCGAGGTGTGAACATTCTAGCCACACATTCTAAGTGGAATAGCAGGGTGGTCCGGTGCAAGGGGTTCCGTGTGCCGGAGTGCCCCCGCATGGCTGAAAAGTGAACTGCATCATACATTGTAAAATACAAGGGGAAACACATATTTAACAAGGGAAAATCATCACAATATACATTGGGGACACAAAATATAAAACCAACCATCTGAAGACTCAGTGGGCATGGCACTTAGTGGCGGTGTCCCGCCGCAGCCATACCTTACATTTTTGCAATAACACACAGTGCAGAAAACTAGACCTCATTAGCAGTAGTTCTGTTCTTATTGTTCAAACACCTCAACACATAAATGCAATACTTTTATTCACACACAGAGTGGAAATTTACTCAAATAAATCCTTACATAGTTACATACACATACTGCCACAATCCACAAATACACACATACACTCATACATATGGAAATACACACATGCATTGACATTGATTTCATACACAAATTAGCATTTATACGTGTCTTCCTACTTTATACACACAAGTATACACAGGTGCTTATTTATCAAACAAGGAATAGTGGATAACTGACAAGGGAATTACAAAACAATTTAAACAAAAATTAATTCACCTGAAAATTTTGATTGAAAACCCCTTCCACTTGAAGTCTGTGGATACAATGTTAAACAAAAGTCTGCACACCAGTCAAGCCATAAGACTTGCTTTTCCCCACCATAACCTTTTTGGTGTACAGCAAACACAGACTCAAAGGAATCCATGTTTAAAATAAAATGATGCAAAAATTTGATTCTTTGTTAAACTAATTTGCATAGTCTTGTCATAGGTCCAGGGTGGGTAGGATATGGCGAGACTCCAACCAAGCTGTGGCGGTTTGTGGGGTCTGCAGTGCTTGATGTGGAATTATTAAAAATTATTATTGTACTTGTATTGAATTATTGTACTAACTCCATTTTAACCTTATATTGTGACAATCCTCCATTTTGTCCTCCTAACCTGACTTCTTCAAATCCTCCATTTTGTCCTCATGACTTAACTTGTTCATTTTAAAACTACATTACGTGACTGAACTTCTCAACCCAATTAATACAGTAGACAAAGACCGTGTTTCCTTCAAGGACAAGTACCAGGAGGTGCCGGCTACTCCTTAAGACTTGCTGGCTACTCCTTAAGAGCTTGTAAGATAGTACAGTTTGAAGGCCACAGAACACAGTAGTAATGAAATGTTCTATTCATAAGAGACCTTGCACCTGGACATAAAGCCTGATATCACTGACCGTGTAAAATGACGCTTAGGACCCCCTTGTCCCCCACCCGTGTCCAGAATAATCCCACCTCTGATGGGTGGGCACGGGACTAACCTCTTAATTTTACTAACCAATAGGTAAGACACTAACTCCGTCACTTAACAATTAATCCAATTGATGATGTTTATTTGCTGATATTCTAATAATCAATGATGACGCAAAATGCCTCTTAAAAGGGCCTGCGCGCCCGCTTTTACTTCACTTGCCAATAAACTTTCTCGAAGTTATTTTAACCTGAACCTCGTGTGTCAGACTTAATTACTTCAGCGTATATACGCAATTTAATTTTATTGATTTGGACAGGAACAGATAGACTTTGAACATTTTGGTTTACTTTCAAAAAGTACCATAACAACTTGGCGCCCAACGTGGGGCACCGGGCTATGTCCGGCCGGTGAGCCGTCCTAAGGAAGACAAGGGTGGACGGAGGAATCCAGGGGGAAGGAAGGGAGACTGATCACCTCCAGATACACGGTAGAGACTTCTGCAGAGCCACCGGTACGTTCCGGCCCCTTTGATTGACCCGTCCACGTGTCTGTGACTGCTTCCCGGGAGGACATCAAAGACAGGTAATATCTTGCCCGGTGTCTCGTTACTCACTTGTTTACCTGCATTTTAGTCTATCTGTTGCCTGGGTGTGTTTGAATTGTTTGCCTGTTTCCCCATTTTGAGATAAAGGGGGGGTGGACCTGCAGGGGATTTGCCTGGGGTTCTGTCTTGCTTGTTTTCCCCTTTTTGGGATAAAGGGGGGTGGACCTGAGGGGACTTGCCTGGGTCTTCGGTTTGTCTGTTTATCTGTTTGTATTTTACCTCTTTTGGGATAAAGGGGGGTGGACCTGTGGATTCGTTCCTGGGGGTCTTCTGTTGCCTGTTTTACCTCTTTTAGGAACCACGGTGCTGTGGTTGTAAGGAAAAAGGGGGGTTGACCTGTGGATGTGTTCCTGGGGGTCATCTTTTCCTGTTTAACTCTTTTAGGAGCCTCGTGGCTGGGGCTGTAGGGAAAAAGAGGTGTGTTGGATCTGTGGAGATTGTGTAGACTCATAGTTTCCTGGGGATCCTTCTTGTGCCACTTTGATAGCCTAGCTAGCTTCTCTGTGCACGTTACTCTGCTTGCAGAGTGGTGGTACCCTCCAGCTTTGAGCGCTGAGCTGGAGCCATTCCAATTTTTATTTTGTGGTGTGTGAATTCGGGCAGGCATTGCTGTCTTCATCACCACGGAGTAGTGGGACTTATAAAGTGGGTCTTTATGGGGGCACTACAAGAGTGAGGGTAGCGCAGACACTACGAGTGGGCTGCTGTGACGAGGGAGGCATATGGATTTCGGACCGGTGTTAGCTGTTATCCTTGGCCGTTGGTAGTAAGATACTACGGGATTGAGGGAGGTGACTTTGGAGTAAGCACACGAGTAAAGGAAAGGAATTATTGTTGATTTCATTTGAATTGTGATGCATGCACTGTATTTCAACTGTATTGTTGTCTTGTTTGTTTAATAGGAGTCTCATGAACTCCTGTGTCTGTCTCTAAGGATTTTCCTTGCCTTTCATCTTTTCTGTACTTCCTATATTATTATACTATCCACTCCCATTCCTCTTGAAGGAGAAGTGATTGGTCACACACTTCTCACCTCGCTCCAATCCGTGTCTACCACCCCGGGTAGGCGGATTCAGTGACTAGTCTACGTTTTGGGAAGACGCACCTGAGAAAGTTTTACGGTTCTCGGGTGGCAGTCGAGCATTGTAGACGTTCTTGTTCCGTTTTCCTTCTCTCTCCCTATATCTAGGACGCTGGTATAGGGGTAAAGGGATTATGGGGCAGGATTTAAGCAAGCCCAATAAGGGCTGGTTAGCATGTGATTTGGTAGAAAACAGAGAGGGTGAGGAGATGGTTAAAGGTGTTGTAAAGATTGCAAAAGTATGTAAAATTACTGTACCAACGGGTGGAAGATTGCAACCAGAAAGTTGGCGTAAGTTACTGGCAGAAATGAAAGGCAAGCTTACAGATAATGGTTTATTAAAGACTGCTGAAGCATGGTACAGAGTAGCGAAGGCTATTCAGCTAGAAGGTTGGGTTGAGGAAGAAATAAATCACAAGGGTGTGAAATTGTTTGTGTATCATCAGAATTGCGTTGCTGGGGTCTACCCTCAGCCAGCGCCCCAAAGTGGCGCCCAGGGGACGTCTATCCCCAAGGTTCAGTCAGCAGTAGGTGATAGCCAGCTGACTATGTTCCCCGCTCCCAATCCTCCTAACACTCATCCCGCCACCTCCCCTGTTTGCCCGGTCCTGAATTCTGATGGATCTTTCTTTTCCCCCTCCCCGTCCCTAACATTCCCATCATCCTCGTCCATCCCTACGCTACCTGCTGTACCTCCCCCTAACATTTCATCTGCCATTCCTTCCCTACGCTCCCTCTCCGTTCATGACCCCCTCCCCTCCTCATCCGCCCAACTAACCACCTCTTCCACCCTCGCCCCGACTCCTCCCCCTCCCATCTCCACCCCAGTCCAATACCCCACCTCCTTCCCCTCCCCAGCCTGGCCCTACCCCTTCCCGTATCCCATGACTCTGCCCTATCCCGGATATCCACTACCCCTTCCCCAAGCCACTCCCCAGGTCCCGGTCATGCCCAGTCCGACACAGTCTGCCCCGGATGTGCCCTCTTCCAACATGGCCGCCGCTTCTTCCCTTAACCCTAATGTAGCACCTTCTCCGGCCACCAATATGGCGGCCCCCAGTTCGGCCCTAATGCCGGTAATCCCCGGTGACTACCTATCCCCAGGTTATGACTCACTAGCCACCCCTGCATCTGGGGCTCGTTCCCAACCACCGATCCTTTCACCTCATTCGGGCCCTGCACCACGCAAAAGAGCCAATATCATAGAATTCGATGATGACGAGATGGACAGGGTGTCCCATGTCTCATCGGAGCTTGCCGCGGGAGCCCCAACTCACCGTTCTATCGATGACCCTTTTGGCCACAAGGGTCGGGGAGAACAGGCCCCTTCTAAATATGTTGCCTTTAACCCCACTCAAGCTAGCGCATTAATGAAATCGCTCCCCGACCCAGAAAAACAGCCTATGCCTTTTTACCGAGGGATAGTTCAAATTCAAAAGACTTATTCCGCCGCATGGCGTGATCTACTCAGCATTTGTGCTATTAAAGCAGGGGATGCCTATTGGCCAAGTATGGCCCGTCACCTCAGTACAGATCTGCTTTCCAGTGATGTTGATTACCCCTCCGGGGTAACCTTTTGCACCCAATTAAGAGAATGGGCTAAGGACAAACTTGCAGATCAGGCTGCTGGCCTTACTGATGTTGTCCAAGAAAAAGGAGAATCAGTGGAAAAGTTTCATGCAAGACTGTATCAAATGTTCACGGATTTGGGGTTTGATCTTACTGACAAAATTCATTCACAAATGCTGTCAGGTGCGTTTGTCCAAGGCGTTAAAGACTCTATACGCAAGGGAATTATTGCTGCACGCCCTGAATATAAGGTTGTTCCCCTGGATACCCTGCTTTTAGTCGCTAGGGGCCTAGAATCTGCCCAGACCCCCAAAAGGCCAAGCTCTGCTCCTCTTATGGTATCACGCAGTATCCCTGTTCCCAGGGGCACCAGACCAGAGGATAGCTTCTGCTTTAATTGCAAAGCTAAAGGTCATTTTAAAAGTGATTGCCCGGAACCCAAAAGAGAGATAAGAAAGCCATCCAGACCTGCCCCGGTCACTAAGACCGAAAAAGGGGTCCCAATAGTTGAGGAACCCGATGAATAGGAAACTGGCAAGCCTGTGTCTGTAACCCCTGTAATGGCAGTGTCTACAGGGGATAAGGGGGGGCCACTTGCCACAGTGACTTTGCCCATTGAAGGCCACCCCACCACATTTCTAGTTGACACAGGTGCAGCCCGTAGTGTTCTACGAGAACAAGACTTGCCAGACCCATCTTTTCTGTCAAATATTGATGTCTCTTGTGTTGGAGTGGATGGCCAACCGAGACATAGCCCTCTAACAACTCCACTACGAGTTGGTTCTAGCCTGCTCGCTCGCTTTGTAGTATCCTCCACATGCCCAATTAACCTGTTAGGTGCTGATGTTCTCTCACGCCTGCAAGCATCCATCACCTTTACCCCGGATGGGCAGGTAGAAATGTTTACACCTCTGTCTGTATCAGACACTTCAGCCCTATGCTCTTTGCCTCTGATGCTGCATTTAGAAAAGCCCCGTGAGGAGACAGCAGAATTAAGGTCCAATTTCCCGGAGGAATTAAAAACACAGGTGCCCGCAAAGTTATGGTCCTCAGGCCCAGAGGACATAGGTCACCTAAATGTTCCCCCTGTGGTGGTAAAGCTTATTTCAGGAGCTAAATTACCAAGAAAACCACAATATCCATTAAAACCAGCACAGTCTGCTGCAATTTCTGTCCACATTAAGGCACTCTTGGAGAAGGGTGCCCTTGTCAAATGTAAATCTGAATGCAACACCCCGTTATTTCCTGTGAAAAAGAAAACTCCGAAGGGTGAGCCAGAGAAGTACAGGATGGTTCAGGATCTCCGTGCTGTTAATGAAGCTACAGTCCTGGACACCCCTCTTGTACCAAATCCTCATACTCTGCTCTCTGGAGTCCCACCATCTGCAAAATTCTTCACAGTTATTGACCTAGCAAATGCTTTTTTCAGTGTCCCACTGGACCCATCCTGCCAATATCTGTTTGCTTTCACTCATGAGATGCAACAGTATACCTGGACTGTCATGCCCCAAGGGGCACAAAATTCACCAAGTCAATTTGCAAAGGCCATGGCCACCATCCTTGACCCATGGCAAGCCGAGCACCCAGAAGTTGTTCTGCTTCAGTATGTGGATGATCTGCTGCTCTGTGGAGATGACATACCCACTACCGAAGAGTGCTCAATTAGTCTGCTTTGTTATTTGGCAGAACAAGGATGCAAAGCTTCGCTCATCAAGCTACAGTTCTGCCAACCTTCAGTAATTTTCCTTGGACACTGCCTATCTCAGGGTACCAGACATCTTACTCGGGACCGAGTAAGAGCTGTGCTGGATATTCCGCCTCCAAGGACTTCTAAGTCTCTTCATGCCTTCCTAGGCCTCATTTCCTACTGCAGAGCATGGATCCCAGAAGCCTCTCTGCTCATGCAACCTCTCTATGACGCACTTAAGTCTGACCCTTTCTGTTTAACTAAAGAAGCTATGGACAATTTTAATGCTCTCAAACGAGCCATTGCTTCTGCTCCTGCCTTGGGCCTCCCTGACTACTCCAAAACTTTCAAATTGTTTGTCTCTGAAAGACAAGGCCACGCAACAGGAGTGCTCACCCAAACTAATGACTTAAGAGGCCGCCAGAGGCCTATTGGATATTTCTCATGTCAACTGGACATTGTGGCCAGAGGGACTCCTTCCTGTCTCAGGGCTGTTTTTGCTGCGAGAGAACTCATAGAGAAGACCTCAGACCTGGTCCTTGGCCACCCTCTGGTTGTTTTGGCCCCTCATGACATCTCTGCCATCATCAACCAAGTCCAGCTCAAGCACGTGTCTCCAGCCAGACACCTGCGCTTACAGTGTCATCTTCTTTTGCCTGACAACATTTCCATCCAAAGATGTCAGGTGCTTAATCCGTCCACTCTTCTTCCACTCCCTGAGGGGGGTATCTACTATGGATTTATCACGGATGAAACCTATATTCACCTGCTCTGTGGATGTATCAAGAAAGTCATGCATCCACATTTGACATTTTATGAAGGTGAAAAACCTCTCTGTGAAGGCCCAGATCACGCCTTCTGCACCACGTGGTACAAACCAAACATTACCCCTGAACCTTGCTATGAAGATGAGCTTTACCACCGGACCGATGTAAAGCTTACTGCACAAGACTTCTATTGTGACTCTGACGGCAATAGTATGGTCTTGATCCAGCTACCTCAACAACTTAACTACCTTTACCGTCATTGGGATACTGCTATCCCACATATTCCTGTTACCAAGTTGAAGACAAGGTCATGGAATGATCTTGGGCCCATGGCAAAACTATGGGCCACCATGAATGAAGAACAGCTACAGGAAAATGGTATTGTCAAATACCCAACAACTGACCTTCTAGAAGCATGGCCACGCCATTTCCTGGAAAAGGAATTTCAAGATCTGGTCATAAAGAATGATTATGACCCAGAAACACCTCATGACTGTTTTGAACAGATGAAAATGGAAACAGTGCACTTACCAACTGTGCATGAGAACCCATTACCAGATCCGGATTTTACCCTGTTTGTGGACGGATCGAGATATGCCGATGAAGGAGGAACATATCATACAGGATATGCCGTAACCACAACAGATGAAGTTATTAAATCATCATCCTTACCACCAGCAATGTCTGCACAAGAAGCTGAATTACAGGCTCTGACTTCAGCCTGCAAAATTTCCGAAGGAAAACGTGCCAACATCTATACAGATTCAAGATATGCTCTAGGCGTGGCACATGACTTCGGCCTAATTTGGAAGACTAGAGGATTTCTTACCACCGCCGGTACACCAGTCAAACACAGCACTGCAATCAAGGAGCTAATGGATGCCCTCCTACTCCCCAAAGAAGTGGCCGTTTTGAAAGTAAAGGCCCATGGGAAATTGGATACAGATGAAGCAAAGGGCAACCATTTGGCTGATCAGGCTGCTAAGTTAGCGGCCAGGGATTTGCAGGAAGTGGATGAAGAAGTGTCCGGACAAAAAGAAGAAGTCCCTATTTTTGCCCTGCAAACTCTTCCTACTGAT
Source organism: Pelobates fuscus (assembly GCF_036172605.1). Classification (NCBI taxonomy): domain Eukaryota; kingdom Metazoa; phylum Chordata; class Amphibia; order Anura; family Pelobatidae; genus Pelobates; species Pelobates fuscus. The sequence goes on from NC_086324.1 coordinate 43,154,361, forward strand.
TTGCGAATTTTACAAGAACAGCAAGCTGCAGTCACTCCTGAAGAAGTCCAGAAATGGAAAAAGAAAGGAGCTGTCCAAAAGGACGGAATATATTACAACAACTTCAAATTTTGTCTTCCCAGAAATTTGTATCCAGCAGTTGTCCAATGGGCACATGGGCCTGCACACCTGTCAAAAGAATTGATGGCCGCCCTCATACAGAAGTATTATGAAGCACCTGGAATCACAACATTGATCAATAGCTTCTGCAAGGCCTGTGTCATTTGTGCAAAATGCAATCCAGGAAGACCAGTTACCTGCGAAACACCTGGCAAAGCCCATGTACCCCTTCCAGCGGATTCAAATTGACCACATCCAAATGCCCAAGAGTGGGCCCCATGAATATGCACTAGTAATAGTGGACATGTTCTCAGGCTGGCCAGAAGCCTACCCAGTGGCCAATATCACTGCAAAAACAACCGCAAAGCGCCTACTTACAGATATTGTATGTAGATTCGGACTCCCAGAAGTTATTGAGAGTGATCAAGGCCCAGCCTTTACAGCAACTGTGACTAAAGAAATTTGGACTGCTCTAGGGGTGACTCTAGCCTTCCACACCCCTTACCACCCACAAAGTAGTGGTAAAGTGGAGCGCATGAATGGCACCCTAAAAACTAGAATGTTAAAAATGTCACAAGAAACAAAGATGCCCTGGCCAGAAAGCCTACCAATAGCTCTATTTAGTGTTAGGCACACACCTAGAGGGAAGCATTCACTGTCCCCATATGAGGTTCTATTTGGGACAGCACCCAGACTAGGTTGTTATTATCCGCAGCAGTTGCAACTCCAATCAGATATTTTAGTAGACTATGTAACTGAACTTGCAAATGTCCTAAACAAAATACATGCCCAAGTTTTCTCTTCAATTCCAGATCCCGAATTGGATACAGGTTCCCATAACCTACTTCCCGGAGATTGGGTCCTGGTCAAGAAGTTTGTGCGGAAAAATACCCTGGAACCAAGATTTGACGGTCCATTCCAAGTTCTCCTGATTACCGCAACCTCCGTCAAATTGGCCGGTAGGCCAAATTGGATCCACGCTTCCCACTGCAAGAAATCTCCTGCCCCAGAGGAAGCGAATATCGCACAAACATGTATCTCTGGTACATCTTCTCCTTAATTAGCCTTATGAAGGCCCAGCAAGTAGCCATTACCAAAGACATTAGTGGGTACACCTTCTGGTATAATTCATCATGCACCCAGGTGGCTACTTATACCTTTGACTACTGTGATATTGTAGAATGCCCATTTCCCACACCACAAATCCAGAGCATCTATAGAGATATCCCTCATTCGAAAGACCCATATGTTTGTGTAGTTGACAAACAATGGGGGCACAATTGTGATCACTGGGGGGCGGCGGGATGGAATGCCGGGCCTGCCTGGGGTTACAAACCAAAAAGTGCCGTAGCTAAAGTAGATGATCATGGTAGATCGCTTCTCCAGAGAATGACTTTGAGAAAGCCTGGGGGGAGCACACCAATGAAATTAATCCTTAACATTGAGCGCCCAAGCCCAACAGATGCAGACCAGTATGTGATGGGAATGTACTGGAAAAAGGGTTCCTACCAGAAATTAGGGCATTTCTACCTCAAAGATATGTGCAACTCTTCTGAGTGGCAAGGGGCCACCCATATGGTCCCTAACCCATTAAAACCCCATATCCAGACCTTTCAGGACATGATGGCCATTGCTAACCCCACTTTTGAAGATACCATGGCCGCTGAAACAGGTTTTAATGATGTAAATTTATGGTTAGAATGGATGAAATATAATGCTAATAAGCATAATAGAACCGCATGTTATGTGTGTGGAGGTGCCCGGCCTCACCTGGGTACCGTACCTTTAATCCTACCCGTAGATATAGAAGAATGTGTTTTAAGCCTTTTTGCCTATCACTATAATTTTAACAGGTCCATATGTATTGCATGGACAAAGGAGTATCCTCTTCTAGCCAAAGACGTCAAACCCCCTGATGGTATTACCGTATACAAAGGTAATTACACTTGCTATGCCATGTACGATGGTATTGGTAAATTTGTAGGTAACTTTTCCAAAGGCTATTGTGCTACATACAGAACTGTCCCTGTACGTTTGCTGCAACATCACACTAGGTCACTAGGAGACATTTATTGGTTGTGTGGGGATTTACAGCTAAGATCCAGAATGGACACAGAATGGTGGGGAGAGTGTACTTTGACTAAGGCCATTATGCCTATACATATTATTTCTGACACACACCTCAACACCCATGAGTTCAGCCACACTAAGGTTAAACGTGACGCCCCAGTGAAAGGAAGTTTTGATCCTCATGTATATATTGATGCCATTGGAGTGCCCAGGGGGGTGCCCAATGAGTTTAAAGCTAGGGATGAAGTTGCTGCAGGATTTGAATCAATTTTTACCATAGTTACCGCAAACAAGAATCTAAATTGGATAAATTACATTTATTATAATCAACAGCGTTTTGTCAATTACACCAGAGACGCCCTCCAGGGATTGGCCGAACAGTTACAGGCCACATCCCAAATGACTTTTCAGAATAGGATGGCCCTAGATATGATCTTAGCCGAAAAAGGAGGGGTTTGTAAGATTTTGCCCGACACTATGACATGTTGTACCTACATCCCAGAAAACACAGGCCCTAATGGTAAAGTCACACTAGCTATAGAAAAATTAAATGACCTGTCTGAAGAGTTAAAAAGGAATTCTGGGATAAAAGATCCCTGGGAAAGATGGTTTGGTTGGATGACAGGATGGCAAAAGGCTTTAATGCAGATTGGTATGGCTATACTAATTTTTCTTTTTATTTTTGCTCTTCTCTTTTGTTGTGTCCTCCCATGTCTGAGAAAATCCCTCATGAAGACTGTTGACCAAGCGGCACCCGCTTTTACCCATCTCGAAGTTGATGACCAAGAATTTCAAGACATCAACTCACCCTGTCTGCCGCTGCAACTTATCCCCTTTGTTGATAAAGTGCAGGAATTCTAGGAAGGGACTAGATTAGGGACAGCATCTGTCAGTGAATGGTAAAGGCCCCATGTGGAGAAGTGGTGGGTTAGCTGCCATGGGATACCCTTGGGTGTGAAGCGTTCGAGAGCCATACTGACGGATGGTTAGCCTATTAGGGTCAGATCTAGGGACAGCCTTGCACTTTGCATTAACATCTAGCTAGCGGCCACGGGGTTTCTGTGCCTTTGGGTTAACACGTCTTCTGATACTAATATAATAAAGTTTTATCTCTTAGAATCTAACATTTCATAGGGGGGACTGATGTGGAATTATTAAAAATTATTATTGTACTTGTATTGAATTATTGTACTAACTCCATTTTAACCTTATATTGTGACAATCCTCCATTTTGTCCTCCTAACCTGACTTCTTCAAATCCTCCATTTTGTCCTCATGACTTAACTTGTTCATTTTAAAACTACATTACGTGACTGAACTTCTCAACCCAATTAATACAGTAGACAAAGACCGTGTTTCCTTCAAGGACAAGTACCAGGAGGTGCCGGCTACTCCTTAAGACTTGCTGGCTACTCCTTAAGAGCTTGTAAGATAGTACAGTTTGAAGGCCACAGAACACAGTAGTAATGAAATGTTCTATTCATAAGAGACCTTGCACCTGGACATAAAGCCTGATATCACTGACCGTGTAAAATGACGCTTAGGACCCCCTTGTCCCCCACCCGTGTCCAGAATAATCCCACCTCTGATGGGTGGGCACGGGACTAACCTCTTAATTTTACTAACCAATAGGTAAGACACTAACTCCGTCACTTAACAATTAATCCAATTGATGATGTTTATTTGCTGATATTCTAATAATCAATGATGACGCAAAATGCCTCTTAAAAGGGCCTGCGCGCCCGCTTTTACTTCACTTGCCAATAAACTTTCTCGAAGTTATTTTAACCTGAACCTCGTGTGTCAGACTTAATTACTTCAGCGTATATACGCAATTTAATTTTATTGATTTGGACAGGAACAGATAGACTTTGAACATTTTGGTTTACTTTCAAAAAGTACCATAACATGCTTATGGTGTCTGGTGCGGTGCTGATGGTCCTTGGTGAGCACTAGGAGCCTTCGTCGGCGGAAGGGTCCGTCGCAATATATTGTGTGAAAAAAAGCAGAAAGAGGACAGAGTTGTATGAAGGCAAAACCGTGGAGTTCCCTGACTTCATCCTCCTTACCTCCTACTTCATCAGAGGGTTTATTGGCTTACAGGGGAACCGATCAGAATTTTTAATATTATATTTACTTGATGTATGCCATCTCAGTAAAGGGGGGTGGGGATAGCATCATATGTTGCTGTCCCTCCAGATGTTTTTGGATTCCTACACCCATTGCTGGTAGGAGTTTCTAAATGTTTCAGTTTGTAGAATTTTTTCCAAGTCTTGCTATTTTAGCCCATGATATTTAAGCTGATTGTTAGCTTTTTGTAGCTCACTAACTAAGACATAACTATCATAGCAATTGATTTATTGGTGACACAAGGAGACTTTCGATTTATCCCCATCTCTGTTACACTGTCCAGGTTCTGGAAAAAGGATTTCGGTATGCAGGAATGGGCACTAAAATATTTTGGTTAGATCAATGTTTCATCACAAGATAGAGAGTAAGAGTGGTATCAGATAAGCGGTAATTAGCACAAGTGTAAGATCAGCATAGGAATACAGCTTGTACTGAGAATTTGTACAGGACAGCAGGTTTCTCCAGAACTCTGAGGGTTTGAACAGGAAAAAAGTTTACTCTAGAACAGGGGTAGACAACCTTTGGCACTCCTGATGTTGTGGATTATATTTCCATTGATCCTTTGCCAGTATTATGGCTATAAGAGCATCATGGGAGATGTAGTCCACAACATCTGGAGTGCCAAAGGTGGACTACCCCTGCTCTAGAACACTGTGGGTTTGCACAGGATACCAATTTGCTCAGAAATACTGAGGCTTTTCACAGGGTAACAGCTATCTTTGGTACACTGAGGGTTCTTCTGGACACAGTACAAGTGGAAAAACAGATGGAGATGGAAAGGCAGCCTTTTAAATGGAGGTAGGGAACAACCCCCTCCCACAGGTTCTAGGACGGCATACACCTCCCCTAGAACCACCCCAGTGGAGTTCCTCTAAAGTATGCAGTGTGCTCGTGCCTACAGAGCAAAAAACATGGCAGTGAGAAAGAGAGGCTGGGTCATCACTCTGGGACCCATTCATGAGTGGAATTCCTGATGAGAACTTCACCCCATCATGCCAGGAGCTCCAGCTAAATCGGGCTGTGATGTGTTAGGACTCCATGACTGGAGTTGGGGCCATGTGGAACACCATAATGGCAGAGTGCGTTATGTGGTGAGGGAAGCAGGGGCACGCTCGGTCCTGACATCCACACTTACATGTTCTGTATTGCAGCCATTGGTTTTTATGCCAGCTCAGAGAGCTATGGCTGCTTTTTCATTATTAAACACTCGAAACTGAACAAATCCAGGATTTGCCACATCTGAGAAAGAAGACAGTACCATTAATTTTAAATGAAAAACATAAAGGCAAAATATATGCAGCTCCAACACATCAATATATACATCTGCCAAGTTTACATCATTGCTTTATTATTTTAAAAGCTAGTAAACTGGAATGTTCAGATCTTTATTTAATACCAACCTCCATCATTATTAACTTTAACAGGGTTATTTACTAACGTGAGAATCAAAGTAAATTTTGCTGGAAGCATCGCCAATTTTTACAGTCTGGCTGTTTAGACCTTTAGACCTTTGAAATCCACTTTGAATTCTGTGAACTAAAACTAGAGTAGAGCCATAAGTTATTAGAACGGACAATCTAGTGGCAGTGAGCGGAAAATGGGGGGTAACCCCTAATAATTTGATAACAGTGGAACAAAAGAATTCTAAAGTAAAGAAAAACAAAAAATTAAAAAGCAAAAATTAACACTACCAGCAGGTGTCGCCAGAGGGATAGGTAAATTATATCAAAATAGAGTCTTAATTGTAACCTATGTTAAAACTTAACTTTTAATATAGTAATAATTAAAATAAAGTTTGGAGAAATAAAGCAATAGTTGTTAAAAAAAATAGGGTAAGCAGTCCTTATGCTGTCTGTGTAGCAACAGCTCTAGTGAGACTTGAATAAATGGGCAGTCATCTGAATTTTATCACATGACAGGAGGCTTCATATTTTGCTTTACTCTCTTTACTAAAACTCCATAGCAGTAAAGAAAGTGAATAAACGTTTTAACCAATCAAAATGCAAATAGGGAGTATATTATTTCAGTCAACAGGCTCCTCCCCCTCTTTCTTTACTGCTCCATCGCAGACAGGTCAGAGTTTTTGGCTCTTCCCTATTTTACCTCATGTGAATGTTTTATTTACCTTTTTTCCTCATATATACTATTTTATTATCTAACTTTTTCATTATCTATATAGTTCTGCTATTTTCTGTAGTCTCTAAACCGTTTTTATCCTACTATCTATCCTAATGTTTAGTACCACCGGGGTTACTTCACCCTAGTGGTAGTTTACCTCTCTCCTTTCTGCTCGGGTTTTTCCCTGCATCCTTCTTTTTTCCCCACCTTGCCGCCGCTCGGAGGCTATTTTCCGCCGCGTTTTCCGCGGCCCTATTTCAGCCGCGGCTTCCTTCTCGCGGCGGCCATTTTTAATCCCGCGTCTCGCGAGATTACGGCCGCCATTTTTAGGACCGCAGCAAATTGCCGCGAAACCTCAGAACGGCAAGTTCAACGGACACTGCAAGCCTTTCTACAGTCTGCAACAAGAGGTCAGTCACTCAAGCTGTTTAAAGGCACATCAGGTATTAACCTGTGCCTGACTGGGGTGCTGCCCTATATATTGTGCTGCTAAGGAGGTCGCTTTGTGGCCACCTCTGTCATACTGGGTGAGGCCCAGAATACATTTAAAATCCCAACAAGTGGTCTATTTGCCCTGCTGGGGCCTAGTGGTTACATTGGACATTATACACCCTGCTGGGGTGATTATATAAATCGGATTACTATCCTGCTGGAGCTTAATCTCCAACATACCACTACTCATACCCTGCTGGGGTATCATTTTATTACAACCCTGCTGGGGTTATCTGGCTTACATTTGACCAGTTACTATACCGTCTAGACCCTGCTGGGGTACTCGGTTTTATTATTATTATTATTATTTATTCCAATAACCCTGCTGGGGTCCCGATTGTACTACTATACAAAATTTACGTTATTGCACCCTGCTGGGGTATTGCATAGCGATATTACTACAGTCTATATCGACTAAAATACAGCAGACTGACCTCTACCACGCCCTGTGCCAATCATATACCCAGACACCATGGAGACCTCTCAAACCACAGATCTCCAAAATATGGTGAACGAGGCCGTTTCTGCCTCAATGGAGAAAGTCCTCTCCAAGATGATGGCCTCTGGCTCCGACAAGAGGAAACCATCTAAAGCCCATCCCGCCATGACTCCGATTCTGATGCACAAGAATCTCACAAAAGCCCTGAAACTCTCACGGGCAAACGCCAGTGGAAAGGCGAAAAAGACCACTCACATAAAAGTAAAAACCCCGCTAAACGCGCTAAACCCATTTCTGCCACCATCACGAATCCCCAACACGACTACTCTTCGGATGAAGAACAGTCCCAAACTAAACCCATGGCCATTTTAGATGAATGGCAAGCGGACGACTCAGACTCTAATGAAGGTGGTTGGGGTTCAGACTCCGGATCCCAATCATTTTTTCCGCAACACACATTCATGGGAGAACCCCAAGACCAAGATAATGCGGATAACCCGCAAGAGGATGAAGACACCATCCTTGACCCACTGGGACAAAAACTTTTTGACCCAAGAAAAATTAGACACCCTCGCTCAAGCGATTGGACACCTCCTGACCACCTAGCGAGGTTTATGCACCTCTGGCTACGAAAGCCCATGGACAAAACGGTCCGCAACCGTTTGAGGTCAGAATGCCCAAGGCCTTTTCTACCCGACCACATGGCGGACACGCCAGAATTTGACCAAGTGATGACAACTTTTATGTCACGAGGTGGCCGTGACCCACGAAAAGGCGTGGAAAAAGGGTTTAGAGGGGTTCAAGATAAACTTCTGGACTCGGTGGGACCACTATCCAGAATTATGTACTTGGCTGATGATGCTCTAGCCAAAGCCGATCAATTTGACCCTACTATGGTGCGCGAATGGGCGCATGACGTGCGGGAATGGGCACAAAGGTGCTTTTGTTTTGTGGGTAATGCCAATGTCGCCTTATCATCTGAGCGACGCAAAGCAGCACTTCTCCGCATTGACGGGAAATTGGTGGAGTTGGGCACCAAGGAGTTAGGTCCTATGGCACAGGGCAAGCTTTTCGGAGAACAATTTCTCAAAGAATTAAGCAGACATGTTAACGTATACACATCCCTGAACAAGGCTCAATCATCAATAAGAAGAGTCTTTAGACAAAACCCCTCTAGGGGTGTTTTTGGACGGGCTGGCCGCCAAAGGGGCCGTGCTGCCAGCCGCTTCTGGCCCTCAGGCCCCAGAGCTACAAGACCACAGCCCTTTTACCCAGAGATGGGATACCGACCATCTTCCTACACACGAGGCGCAAACAGAGGTCGCGGACCACGCACTCGAGGCAGAGCACGTTTCTCCGCAGGTAAGCAACCAATTCACTCATGTTTCCCTTCCAATGCATACAGCAGGTCGCATATCTCTTTTCTTCCAGGAATGGACTTCAATATCCGCGGACGCATGGATCCTACAGACAGTACGAGGCTACGTCATAGACTTCGTAGACCAACCCCGACAGACGGAAATACCACGTCCCATCAACTGCTCAAGAACAGACAAATCTCTCATCAATGAAGAACTACAAACCCTATACTCAAAAGGCGCGATAGAACCCGCGTCCGAACCTCGAGGTTTCTTCAGCAACATCTTCTTAGTCAAGAAGAAAACGGGCGATCTACGACCAGTCATAAACCTACGACAACTCAACCAATACGTCACGTACAACCATTTCAAGATGGAAGGCATACATCTGTTAAGAGACCTCCTACAAGACAAGGATTGGTTCACGAGACTGGATCTCAAGGACGCGTATCTATCAGTACCCGTCCATCAATCCTGCAGACAATACCTTCGTTTCCATTGGCAAGGCCGTCCCTGGCAATTCACGTGCCTCCCCTTCGGCCTCAGTTCGGCCCCTTGGTGTTTCACCAAACTGCTGAAACCCGTGGTCGCACATCTTCGAGCTCAAGGCATTCGTTGCATTATATACCTGGACGACCTCCTTCTGTTCTGCTCAGACAGACTCAGACTGATACAACACACACGCTACACCACGGATCTCCTATCATCCCTGGGCTTCACAGTGAACTTTCAAAAATCAGCTATCTCCCCATCACAAACAGTTCAATTTCTGGGATTCGAGATAGATTCCACCTCCAGCACTCTACGGCTACCGACGGCAAAAATCTCAGCCATTCGCAAGGAATTACGCAGGGCCATCCGCTCCCACACCATTCCACTCCGCACCCTCGCACGCATCATAGGGCTTCTCTCGGCCTCCATTCAAGCTATATTTCCAGGTCCACTTCACTACAGGGCAATGCAACGCCTCAAAGCTTCCTTTCTCAGGGAAAACCCCTCATACGATCAGCCGGTCCCGATGACAGAGGAAGTCAGAGACGAACTCAGATGGTGGCTGGACAGCATGGAAGCATGGAACGGCCGAGCCATCTTCGGGAAAGCTCCCGACATGATATTAGAATCAGACGCCAGCCTCTGGGGATGGGGAGCGACGAGCGAAAATATATCGACAGGAGGTGCTTGGACATCCCAAGACCTCAACTTACATATAAACTGCCTAGAACTCCTAGCCGGGTCTTTCGCGATCCGAAGCCTAGCAAAGGACAAGTCGGACTGTTGCATCCTACTCCGGATGGACAACATTTCCACAGTCCGTTACATCAACCGCCTAGGAGGAGCCCGCTCACGTCTCCTATCAGAAATAACAAAATAAATTTTCGACTTTTGCCTACCCCGCAACATCTCCCTCACGGCGGAATACCTCCCAGGAGAGACAAACCTCACGGCGGATTGGTTCTCACGCCACTGGCGGGACACCAGCGACTGGAAACTAGATCCACAAATCTTCAGCTGCATTGCGGAACGCCTAGGTCCACTCCACTTGGACCTGTTTGCGTCCCGCAACAACAGACAAACGAAATTATACTTCAGCTGGCTCCCGGACCCGGAGAGCGCAGCAGTGGATGCATTCCTACAACCTTGGCCGATCACAGGAGCCTACGCCTTCCCTCCCTTCGCCATGATAGCGAGGACCATACACTATCTGAAGAATCAGCAAACCTCACTAGTACTCATCACTCCACTATGGAGGGGACAACCATGGTTCCCAGATCTCCTAGCTCTATCATGCCACGATCCCCTTCTACTACCTCATCATCAATACATTCTAACAGATCCAAAAGGCAACCCTCATCCACTAATCCTAGACAACCATCTCCATCTGGTGGTTTGGACGCTTTCAGGGGCTCCTGGCAAGTCGGCGAACTATCGCAGGCTGCTAAAGAACTGCTATGGGACTCATGGGCACCCGGAACCAGAAGATGCTATCTATCCGCCTGGAATTCCTGGTCCACTTGGTGTCTGGAACGGAACTTCGATCCATTTACGGCCCCTGTTTCAGCCATTTTGAACTTCCTATCTCACCTTTTCTCATTAGGACGTTCTTACAGATCACTTAATGTAATTCGCTCAGCTATTTCAGCAGCCCACGTCCCCATACAAGGGATTCCAGTTGGCAAAGAACCACTTGTATGCCGACTCCTGAGAGGCATTCGATTACAACGTCCCCCAGGGCCCAAATACTCTCAATTCTGGGACGTCGACGTAATCCTCCGATTCCTGAAAGACTGGCCAACTAACGACAGACTCTCCCTCCGTCAATTATCAGCAAAACTCACAGTCTTGCTCTGCCTGGTCTCCTTCTGCAGAGTGTCAGACATACGAGCACTGGACATAGACGCTTTTTCAATCTCTCCAGAAGGAGTTACATTCCGGATATCTCGCCGCACTAAGACGGACTCCACATCTGTGTTTTATCCTTTCTTCCCTACAGAACCGCAACTCTGCGTTGTCTCCACACTACAACAGTACGTGGAAACCACCCTACCTCTTCGGTCTACACCATCAGGTCAACTCCTAGTATCATACGTCAGACCACATGTCCCCATCACTTCCACCACCCTAGCAAGATGGGTTCGATGGTTACTATCGCTAGCCGGTGTGGACACTACATTCGGAGCCCACTCAGTACGCGGAGCAGCAGCATCCTCAGCCTTCATGGCGGGTGCCTCCTTAACGGATATCCTACGCTCCGCTGATTGGTCCAGGGAATCGACATTCCGCACCTTCTATTTCCGTCCGAATTCCAGTGCTGCCATGTCTCTGATTCTACAGCGTTAAAAATGCAAAATATGAAGCCTCCTGTCATGTGATAAAATTGAAGATTATGCTAGCGCTAGTGTACTTATAATCTTAATTTTAATAATGACAGGAGGCGAGTATTTTCCCACCCTTCCCACCCGGGAGGAGGGGAACTACTCTATTCATACTCTAATCATACTTCTCTACATTTCTTCATTCTTCTGTTTTCTTCATAACTCCTTGAATCTTATGTTCATAAGGTAGTCACTGTTGTCATTAGCCTATTTAACTACTAGTAGTCTATACACTGAATATACAAATTAAATTATTGCAATGTAATCCGATGGATCACTGTCATGACTACAAACAGTTTCAAGACCGGTGCCTAACCTTTCTCATATTCTCTTTTCCGTTTAAGTGTGAAAGAAGTTGGAACATCTACGGCATGACCATAACGATATTTCTCATCATATAAAGACCAAGCATCGGAAGTTCTCCGGTTGGTGCCTGTTTTTTCTTCCTAATCAACCCAAGAAGTTCATCATTCCCGTTGGATTCCATTACGGATGTTCGTTACAGACTTTATGACTATTTTCTTCCCTGTTCCGATGTTCGCTTCCGAAAGAGGGGGAGGAGCCTGTTGACTGAAATAATATACTCCCTATTTGCATTTTGATTGGTTAAAACGTTTATTCACTTTCTTTACTGCTATGGAGTTTTAGTAAAGAGAGTAAAGCAAAATACTCGCCTCCTGTCATTATTAAAATTAAGATTATAAGTACACTAGCGCTAGCATAATCTTCAATTGCTTGTAACTAAAGCCCATTGATATATTCTAGATCTCATTGCAAGTGAGACATCATGAAGTTTGTTAATTGTAACTTATCTTGTGACGTCTGGGCTGCCTAAAAACAGATTGACTACGATACTCAACTGTTACTTTGGATACAGTCCTCGTAACTATGTGTCCAGCCGTTACAAAATTACAGCCTAAGAGTAGATTTATATGTGAGAATCGAGCTTTAGTCTAATAGTGGGTTAATGCACGTGATAGTGCAGGTAGATAGAAATAAGCGTGTAGGCTAAAGAATCATACGCAGAGGGGTATGCCAGCAATATATTCTGAGTTCCTTTAGGTCAATGAGCTGGATATTACGTCCAATGTTGGCATAATATAAGCATTAGAGTAGTGGTTAAGAAGATAGAAGTCAGGGTATACGTCCTAACTGATTAGATTATCTAATGTGCCTTCAAGGGCACCCCTTAAGCAAAAGACCTGCCTACTCTAATAATAACCCCCCACTTTAGAATAAAGATGGTAAAATCGTGCGGACTGCTGAAACCTGTGTTTTATTCCCCACCTCCTATAGACTGTAAGCTCGTTTGAGCAGGGCCCTCTTCGACCTATTGTTCCTGTAAGTTTTCTTGTAATTGTCCTATTTATAGTTACATCCCCCCCTCTCATAATATTGTAAAGCGCTACGGAATCTGTTGGTGCTATATAAATGGCAATAATAATAATAACATAGGTTACAATTAAGACTCTATTTTGATATCATTTACCTATCTCTCTGGCGACACCTGCTGGTAGTGTTAATTTTTGTTTTGCATTTTTTATTTTTCTTTACTTTATAATTCTTTTGTTCCACTGTTATCACTTTGTATTCTCACTTTGGAGAATAATCTTTTAAATGTATCAGTTAGTGGGTTATTTTGATGTCATTTAAACATTTTTTTCAAAATTGTCAGGCAGTGTTTTATTACTGTTTACTATAGTAATATGTCTTATTTGTATTTAATACACTCAGTATTACCTTTACTGGTTTGTTTTTTGTCTTACTAGTGTGTGTTTGTCTTACTCTGCTTTGGGTTTCCAAGATGCATCCTTGCATTTAAGCCCAGTTCTGGCCTGCACGAGTTCCCTTTTTATCTGTTGTATTAATTTCTCGGTGCAGAGTTCTTGTCAATCTGAAATATGACCCCAAAAAGAAGTGGACTAAACACTTTCAGTAATAGGATTCTGGAATGTTCACCTGGTCTGAACTCAAGCCATGGCACCTTGGAACATTCTATTATGGTTAGAATGCTATAGACCAGAAGTAAACAACCTTCGGCACCCGAGACGTTGTGGACTACATCTCCCTTAATGCTTTGCCAGTATTATGGATGTATTATGGGAGCATGTAGCCCACATCATCTGGAGTGAAAAAGCTTCCCTACCCCTGCTATAGACTATAAGTGATTTTTGGGATACTTCCTACATCACTTTTCATTTTTCTTGAGCTGTGGGTGTTTTTTTGTCAATTAAGCTCCTGCTCTGGTGTTCTTTAGGCTATCTGATCAATAAGCTATATATTCATTCAGTCTCCTGTAGCAACATCTTTTTGACCTTTTTTTGGCTGGTAATTTATACTCTTTCTTTTTTTTTGAAGAGACAGAATCCTTCATCTGAGACACATTTCTCTAATCATGTATAGATGATGGAAGTGCACTCAATTCTTCGTCTGTAATTCAGGGTGCTTAACTGGATAAGCCCCAGTACCAAAAAAGGACCAATTGTAACATTTGAATAAAGAAAATAATCCAGGCACTCCAAGCTTGACAAAGCCCCTTAGGGGTCGAAACGTTGCTGTTTGGTTCCTTGTTCCAATAAAGATTGCCTACATTTTAGAATTCGTTGGAGTGCCTGGATTATTTTCTTTATTCAAACATTTCTCTAATTAGTCATCTAACACTTGTTGTTACTTAATATTTGGTATGACCCATTTATTATTTCTTCCTTTTCACCTCTCTGCAACTTCCAGGCCTCAATCCACACTTTCAGCTCACAGCAATACTGAGTCTCTTCATTTCACCTGTTGTTTCAAATCCCAGTTATAACTTTCAGATTGTGAGCTCATGGGCTATCAAACTAAGCACTTTGTATAACAGAGCTTCAATGGCTGGAGCACAGCTCACTGGCCCAATCCCCCTAACCTTTTGCATTGGTCTGTGTATATTGTACTGTCTTTTTCTCTCAATTATTAGGCATGTGCATGGGGAAAATGTTCGGTTCGGTTCGGCATTCTGAAATTCAGAATTTTCGCAATTCGGAACTTCGGCTATTCGGCACTTGAACACTTCGGAACTTCAGCAACTTCGGAACTTTGGAACTTCAGCACTTTGGAACTTCCGCACTTCGGAACTTCGGAATTTCGGCATTTCGGAACTTCGGAATTTTGGGACTTCGGCACTTCTATTGCAGCCGCTTAATAGATAACTCCCTAATTCCCACTGTATTAGGGAGTTATCTACCAAAAGGCTGAAAGACCTAAATTGGTCTTTCAGACAAATTTACTAATACTAAGTAAAAATGACTTAGTATTAGTACATTTTGCCCCTACTCGCTATACCGCGAGTAGGGGCATGTCTAGTAAACAGTGAGCAGCCTGTGGCTGCTCACTGTTTAAAAAATAAAACAAAAAATAGCCGCCCCCGGCGGGTGGGGGCCCTAAAGTAAAACGATGGGGGGGGACTTATTGTCCTCCCCCCGGCCCCCACCCCTGAGTGGTGGGTGGGGGCCCTAAATAATAATAAGGGGGGACACCTAATGTCCTCCCCCCTGGCCCTCACCCCTGAGCGGCGGGTGGGGGCCCTAAATTGGTATAAGAGGGGGACCTAATGTCCTCCCCCCTGGCCCCCACCCCTGAGCGGCAGGTGGGGGCCCTAAATACTGATAAGAAGGGACCTAATGTCCTCCCCCTTGGCCCCCACCCCTGAGCGGTGGGTGGGGGCCCTAAATAGTAAAAGGGGGGATCTAATGTCCTCCCCCCCGGCCCCCACTCCTGAGCGGCGGGTGGGGGCCCTAAAAAAATTCCCCCCAGGTGACTAGGGGTCCCCAAACCCTTAGTCACCCCCTCCCCCCCAAGAAAATGATAATAACTTACCATTCGATGTTTTCTTTCTTCTAAAATCTTCTTTTTTCAGCCCCAAAAAAGGCCAAATAAAAAACCATAAGAACCGACGCAATAAAAAAAAAATCCTTCTTCACCCATGGAGGGCTCCACGCAGACTGAGCTCTGCAGGGCGGGGGAAGCCTTTCCCTGCCCTGCAATTAGGCTCAGAGCACTCGGATTGGTGGGATTAAGCCATCCAATCAGAATGCTCTGACAGGTAAATTAAGAGACTGACAGTTAAGTCTCTACATTTACCTGTCACAGCACTCTGATTGGTTGGTTTGAAATCCACCAATCAGAGTGCTCTGTGTCATTTTACACAGCGTGGGAAAGTTCTTTGGAATTTTCCCACGCTGTGTAATTTGACTCATAACTCTCTGATTGGTGGATTAAGTAATTAGGTCCCCCCCCTTATTTTACTGTAGGGCCCCCACCCACTGCTCAGGTGTGGGGGCCAGGGGGAGGACATTAGGTCCCCCCCTATTACTATTTAGGGCCCCCACCCACCGCTCAGGGGTGGGGGCCAGGGGGAGGTCCTTAGGTCCCCCCCTTATTAGTATTTAGGGCCCCCACCCACCGCTCAGGGGGACCTTTTTTTTTTTAACAGTGATCACTGTTTAATAGACATGCCCCTACTCGCTGTATAGCGAGTAGGGGCATAATTTACTTATACTAAGTAACCTTTACTTAGCATTAGTAAATTTGTCTGAAAGACCAATTTAGGTATTTCAGCCTTTTAGTAGATAACTCCCTAATTCCCACGGCATTAGGGAGCTATCTACTTATTCATTCCGGTCATTACATTGACTGGCCAAGTAACTTACATTTTATATGAATGTATGTTACTTGATTGTTGTAAGTGTTGCAAATGCTTACAGGTGAATCCTGGCTATGTTTGTATACTTTTTATTTAAAATTGTAATGTAACATTTTTCTTCTTTCACTGGGTAAGTATATTAGTACTTAGGCAATACTGTGCTTCGGCACTTTGACACTTCGGCAACTTCGGAACTTCGGCAACTTCGGAACTTCGGAAACTTCGGAACTTCGGAAACTTCGACACTTCAGAAATTCGTTAATTTCAGAACTTCGGGACCTCGGCAATTCGGACATTCGGAAGTACCCGAATGTCTGAATTGCCCGAAATTCGTCCGAATACATATTCGGACCGAAACGAATTGCACATGTCTATCAATTATACAGCACTGCAAACTGTCTATTAAAGCCAGTAATATTATTATTATTAATATCTGCAGGCTCGGTTGTCTACTCTCCTGGTGAGAGTTTCCCCACTATCTTTCTGCAGGAGCTGGAGAATCTATATTATAAATTAAAATGTTTATCCATCCCCATGGTAAGTTTTGAAGGAGTCAGCCTACATTCACATAAGATTCTCAGTTATCCTATCTGTCCCTCTCTATTATTTTTTCACTCCCTCCATCCACTGTCCCCATTTCAGGTGTCCGGTGTATGTTTTTAACACATCCTCCAAAGTTATTATGTCTATAGGTGTCTTAAATGAAAGCATGTTCTTATTGTTCCACATATCGGACTGTGCATACTGCACCGTTATTCGGTATTTATTGAAAGCATGTTTTGTTCCCTTATGCCACTACTTATCATTTTTCTTTTGTTGTACCTTTTATACATATATCTTCATTCAAATCAACAAAACTTGATTTACACACACACATAAAAAAAAATAAAAAAAAATAAGCAAACAATATAGGCTACGTTTAGGCCAACCTCATATTTCCTGTTCAACTATTGTGGCCTAAAAGTTTCTATTATGTTTAAATCAATACATGTGAATAAAAACAAAGCACTTACTTTTGGTGTGTGGTCCATAGTATTGAATAGTCTTCTCAGGATCCCTAACATCATACACAACTGGCTCAGCTGGACCATTATCTGTAGGGCATCCTCCGATATTATATTTTATTAGGTATTTATAAAGAAGATATCAAATCTTTAAGCAGGTAAACCAGTTGGTGTTAGCTTGTATACTGCGATCAATTAATTCTGTCTAATTTAATGTGAAGTAAAGAAAAACATTTCTGACTACCTAAATAAATTATCATTATTTCCTGTCTTTACGCCTAGCTTTATGGTATTTTCAAAATAATCTAAAGGTGTGTAGTAATTGTACTACTTTTATTTTTCATTGATCTGGAGTCCATGGGCAATCATTCAAAACATAATATTGTTTATCCATTACATAAGTTAAAGTATGTAATGTGACTTGCTTATGACTTTTTTACTCTTCTCGACATAAAAGACTCTGGGGTTTGCTCACTCTGGCGTTCGCTCACTAGCCAAGCGTTTTATTCTCTGCGTAAAGGTCTAGAACATGGGCTGTTTACAATTCTAGCATATAGAAGCACCGTGGGGTACACTACAGCCAAGCCAGTCATACAAACATTAGCCTTTACAGTAACTATGCTGCAAGGTCTTTTCCTCCTCCCCTGCAGTAGCATCAAAGTAATAATTTAAGTATGAAGAGAGGGACTGGGACATCGAGGGGTGCAATGAATCTATTTTACATGTTTCACACAGTGGTTTACTTATGCATATATATCAACACTTTAAAGGGACAGTATAGTGGCCCAGACCATTTCATCTCATTGAAGCGGTCTGAGAGCCATGCCCCACTAGTTTAAACCCTGCAACTGCAAAGATTACTGTTCTGCAGGACGTGTCTTGTGTCTCTTGTGATGCCGCTTTGTGACCCCGCCCATTCTGTCTTAAGCTCCCGATCCCCCATGTTTTGATGTATGTAGTATAACTCAGGCTCCCACCCTCCACAAAATCATCTTATGGTGAGATTGTCTCAATTTGCTTCTTTGGATTGAAACTCTCATCAAGCTCAGCCAGTCAGTTATCTTCCTAACCTACTATGGAGTATCTGTATCCCACTCCTCACTGCAGCCTCCGACAGCATGCCCACCGCTGCCTCATTCCTATTAGCGCTCTGATTGGTTGCAGTCTGTAAAGACATCCCCTGATGACATCAGAGAGCCAGCTCTAGTCTGCAGCTCACCCAGAGCTCAATCAGGAGGACAAGGAGGAGCCAGCCCCAAGATTGACAGGCTAACCAGTAGTGTGGTCCTATTACAGCAAGATACATCTGGAGCTTGAGCTCTACCTATCCCTGTGTTAATCCGGTCCTGATGCCAAGAGTACCCTGACTTCATATCCTGGCAATGGAACTGTTTTCCTCCTATCTGAGTCCCGCCAGGTGCCAAGCCTTCGGTTATGAAAGGTGCAGAAGCCAGATGCTTATCCTGCTAGTAATCCAGTTATCCACTTAAAAAGGTGTCCAGCGTGTTATTGAGGCGCAACGATGGTTTGGTGTGAGTCATCAGTCATGAAATCTCATCCTGGGCTTGCTAATGATGCTGCCGGAGATAGAGTAAAACCACTGGTAGCTAGCCTAAATGTTTCAGTATGTGCAGCATTCCATATTGAGCCAAGTACCATTACCTCTTCAAACACTGAAGTAGTTATGGTGCCTGGAGTAAACCTTGGAGCCAAAGTTGCTGTAAATCTTTTGTATTCAGATCAGTGGCCAATTTACCAGTCAAAGTGATTTTATTCTGAACACACAATAAATCAGTCACCTCTATTACTATTATTAATTGTTTGCAAATTCAACTGGTTTGAGAACACCTGTTTAAAAGAATGTAGGCATTTTTAAGGTTTGTATAATGTTCTAATCACTTCATGATTAGTTAATAAATGTACAATATCAATGTCGCATGGAGGCCGGTATACACTGTCTTCTGTGTTGTATTTTTGTCTTTGTCGTATGGGTTTTGTAAGTATTTTTGACAATAAAGTATTGTATTTGGTTTAGTAGCTGTGGTATGCATCCATTTGTGCATAGTTTATAAATGTACTTATAAATCACTGTATTATCACTAATTTATGTAATGCTTCCTGGATATGGGCAATATAATATAAATAATTAATTGCATAGTACATTCTGAATAACAGTCTATAGCTTGCCCTCTGTCCTATATTCTTGAGTTCATACTGTGTACAGACCAAAGAGATTCCCTCCATTGATAGATAGAAAGCCATTCTGAGTACGATATTGTAAAATAGAAGAGTTTTTCCATTGCAATAGTGGAGTCTTGTTTGGCACATGCCATAAGCCCAGGTCACTAGAGGAGATATCATAATAGCCAGGATTCTGAAAACAAATAGCCAAATGTAGAACTTATTGGTAAACACATCTTGCATCATAACATTTTATGCAGCACCATAAAATGATGTACTCTTGCATTAATAAACATCACACATAAAAATATTACTTAAAGTGACCTGGATTTTCTCTTTTTTTATTGTATAAATTGGCTCCCAGCAGCACCCTATTTATGCATATTGAGGTGAGTGCAGCCAGCTCCCTGTTTTCTCATATACATTCTATTTATTTGTATTATAATTTTTCCTACTACATCCTAAAGAAAAGATAGTACTGCAAATATGTGGGGTAGATATTTGTTTTAAAGGTGTCCCAGATAACGTGAAAATTAGGCTATATCCTAGTTTTGCAGAATCACTTACCAGACCCAAGAATATTCTCTTGTGACAGAGCCAAATTCGTAATGATACATTTACTTAAATATTTATGGGTGTATCATTTGCCCGCCCAAATTTAAGAACAATTCATTGTGATTGGTTGGTAGGGAACCATAATGTGGTATCTGATTTTGGATTCTTTTTAATGGTATGCTCAAATTTAAGCATCAGCATCTGTTTCCTATACCTTGAACTGGGATGTGTACAAGACATAAACAGGATGAGACTTTTGTCTCATTAATCATGTAATCTGCTCTATTATATTTAGCAAGAAAAATGTTTAAATCTCTTTAACTCATTCGTGGCTGATGGGTAGCAATTTCATGGATTATGCCCCGGATACCCAAATGTTTAATAGAGTGAAAACTATAAACATAGAATGGGTGGTGGTGGAAAGCATGGTGATGTCCTGAGTGGATGTCTGCAGGCTCCATAACATAAGGAACACTCTATGGAGCAAGGATCTTCTATGGCAGCCCACTGCCTAATATTTGGGGCAGATAAGAATAATATCGTCTGTGCTGGTAACAAGGCCGGACTGGGAGAAAAATTAGGCCCGGGCATTTTTCAATCAGAGCGGCCCCCTAAGAAGGGGGCAGGGCCACTAAGGGTGTGTTTTGTCATCACTAATGACAAGCACGCCCCCTCTCAAAGTGAGCATGTTGGTTCAATGCGCAGAGCCC